>NW_006922447.1:735478-736746 GCF_000298275.1 Orycteropus afer afer
TTATCATACTAAAACAATCTAAAATAATTTCCTAGTATTATCTAAGAAGCTATGGTGGCATAGTGCTTAAGGCATCTGACTGCTAACCAGAAGGTTAGTGGTTCAAACCCACCAAGCACTCCACAGAAGATAGATGGAGCAATTTAGTTCCGTAAACATTTACCATCTCGGAAAACCAATGGGGTTGCTATGAGTCAGAATCAACTTGATGGCAATGAGTTTGGTTTTGTTTGGTTTGAAAAACATATATTACATTTCTAATCTCCCCAAACTTTCCCCAAATATCATTAGTAGCTGTTTCCAGAGTCCCAAAAAGAATATATACAGTGGTCACACATTTGACTTTTACTTCTCTTCACTCTATCATTTGCTATCGTTCCTGTCTTCCTCCTTTTTCCATGTTGGCCTTTTTAGAGAGATGAGTGCAGTTGTCTTGGTGAATGTTCCACCTTCCAGGTTTCTTCTACCATTTCCAAATGGCTGTGGTGGAAAGGGCAGGTGAGTGCAGCCTGCTGCTTCTCCCTGGGACCAACAAATGAACCTGTGCTTGAGGCATACAAATGAACCTGTGCCTGTGGCCTGATGTGTCAATCTGGCCTCTTGGATAGAATGAAAGTGTAGGCTAACCCCCTTTCCTATGGCATTTTGACCCCAAACACATCATAGTAGTTAGTGGCACATGAGCAAACCCATCCCCTTGTCCTAAGGACATGTCAACATTCCCAGGAACCACTTAGTTTGGTAATATGATACTGGCTCAGCCTCATGTCTCTATATTTGCTCCCAATATGAAGCAAACAATGTCTCTCATCCATGGCAAGGGAAGGGTACACACAAACTACCAGCACTGCGATAGTTGTGAGAAGCGACCCTCTGGCCATAGGGTACAGATATTCACTATTAATCCTGCCCTTCTCTGTCTCTTCTCTATGTGAGTAAAATGTTCTATCCAGTGACCGAGCATGAGTCATTTTTATTTGAGATCCCTGACCGTGACTCAACAACTTGGTCAACTTGGTGCAACAGAAGGGTTAATGGTTATTTCACATATACTTCTATTTTCTGTGTTCATGTAAACTGGAAATTAGCTCCAAAGTACTTGACTGGATGTTTCTTGTTAAGAATACTTTATACATAACAACATCAAGAGACATAAAGAACTACATTACACTGTTACCATTTTCTCTTTACATGTATGTAACCCATGCCATACTCCAATACTTTAGAGTCTTGTGATTATTCATTTTGAAACCAACGTATTATTTATT
>NW_006922447.1:740446-749156 GCF_000298275.1 Orycteropus afer afer
GCCACCACAGGATGACAAACTGACAGACAACTTCATCTCTCTTACTTGTTCCTAAACCCTCTGCACCTGCCTACCTCAGGCCCTGGCCTTAATATAGAGTCACATCAAACGAAAAGCGGCCTCCACGCCCCAGGCCCACTTACCTCAGTCCCTGGACATAAGAGCTACACTAAAGCAAAAAGCAGCCTCCAAGCCCTGTTCCTGACAATCTCAGGCCCCTATGTTAATATAGAGCCACAGCCAATGGAAAAACAGCCTCCAAGCCCTGGCCTGCCTCCTCAGGCCTCGGCCTTAATAAAGAGTTGTATCCAAGTGAAAAACAGCCTCCAAGTTTTGGGCCTTCATGCCTGTATAAAATATAGGAATACCTAATGATTGAGCCTGTGGCATAGTGTATATGTTGTTGTTGTTGTTGTTGTTATTTGCCGTCGAGTCGGCCCCGACTCATAGCGACCCCTCCTTGGGTTTCCGAGGCATGTATATATAGTATGTTAATAATACGTTTGGGAGGCAAGAAGGAGAGAGGAAAAGGGTAACCACAGGAAGGAAGTTGAAGTGAGATATTACGCTGCTGGGAATAGGACCAGTATTGCAAAACAAAATGTATACGTAAAGTTTTAAATGTAAAATGAATCTGCTTCACTAAATTTCACCCAAATTGTAAGAAAAGGTTAAAGAAAGGATATATTTGCAGAAAGTATTCTTTGGTTCAAACATATGATAAATCATTATAAACTGGATTCTGTTATATAGTAATAAAACTGTTTTTCACATTCTGAATAATGTAGTGAACAATTCAGTGTTTGTGAGTAGATTGTTGTTGTAGTTGTTATGTGCCGTTGAGTCGCACACGACTCATAGTAACCCCTCCTTGGGTTTCCGAGGCAGTATCACTACGGAAGTAGACTGCCCTTCTTCCTTCTGAGGAATGGCTGGTGGGTTTGAACCACCAGCCTTTTGGTTAGCAGTCAAGTTCCTTAGGCACTGCACTATCAGAGCTTCGGTGGGTAGATTAAGAAGCAGCTAAAATTCTGCTCCTGGTACTTGTGATCTGTGAGAAGTAATTCAATTCTTTCAACATTAATTTAATTTAATTTTATTTTTTGTCTTACCTTTGATGGAATGGGGACAGGACTGATGTAAACATATTGTTCTGAAAATTAGAGATATTTATTATATCTGTGATATGTCAATAAATGTAAGTACAATTTATTTTTGTTGGGAAAAAATAAGGTTCTCTCTTATTTCATGGCAAAGAACAATTCAGTGCAATATGTATTTTTTCTTTCCATCTTTTTTTTTTGGAATTTATGTCAGATCTATTATAATTCTAATGTGAATGTTGATGCATGTCCACTGGTATACCATGAGTGATATTCAGGTTCCTGAGGTATTAATCCTTGCAGTCTCCAGGTCTAAATAGCCTCTGTTCTTCTTTAGGTATGTCACACAAATATTATTATATTCTATGTTTGCCTTCTTTTACAAAAGTTTTAATCATAAGCACATGCATACAATTGAATGATGTGCAAGTACATACTGTATTAAATTAGTAGTTTATTAACCATAATAAACAGATTGAGAGACATAAGATTTTCAAAAAAAGTATAATTTTATAACAATGTAAGTGGATTTCATAATTTTTTAGCAATTTTTTTTCAATAATAAAATCCTAAAGAAAATTTTAATTGTGATGCACAGAACTCATTTCTCATTGAAATAAGTCTCTGTCCATATTTTATGGAAAAAAATAAAAATAAACATGTTTTCTGCATCAGTATCATAACCAAATAATACTTGTAAAGCAGTAGCTATAATAGATTTAAAAAAAAAAAAAAAAAACAGTATTTTTAGTAGCTGGCTGCCAATTTTTTTAATTTAGTGAAGCAGGACAACAATTTTTAATTTTATAATAGTGTCAACAAATTGTAAATAACATGATATAAAACAGGCTTATTCACATAATCTTCCCAATAAAAGCCTATATTTAACTTTCCCCAACTGCAGTCCATTCATTTGTGAATTTATGACAGGTTTCAGGGAAAGAGACCAGTAAGTACATTAGCCTTTTGCTTTTCTGATTACACAGGAATGCCATCTAGTGTCAAAACAGTAGCTACATCCTTTCGCTTCCATGGAATACTGCTGATTGCTTATGAAAGATGTTTTATGTCTTATCCCCCATCCCCCAAAAAAACATGCTTTAAAGAACGGTATTACAATGAATAGTTGAGGATTTCTGAATATAAACTGATAACATGAAAATGTAGCACAAATATGCCTTGGCTGTATTTGTTTTTACTTTTTTGACTGAAAATTTAATTTAACTTAATACAAAAACTCAAATATCCAGTTTTTGTGACCAAATTTTATTAAAGGAAAAAAAAAATTCAGAAGAGATTACTATTTAATAATTTCAATGTTATATTGATTTACGTTATAATCAACATAAATATATGTATGTTAACTTACGCTAAAATTCAGAAATTGACTTAAAATATATGTTGTCGTTGTTTGCTGTCGAGTCGGACCCAACTCATAGTGATCCCTCCTTGGGTTTCTGAGGTGGTATCACTATGGAAATAGATTGCCCAACCTTCCTTCCAAGGAGTGACTGGTGGGTTTGAACCGCTAGCCTTCTGGTTAGCAGTCAAGTGCCTTAGGCCCTATGCTACCAGAGTGTATTTTTATTCATTTATATTACATGTCAGCAAAAACACTGAATGTAAATTTAATTGAAAGATTGGATGAAGTTGTATTTATTTTATCTTATACTATTTATTGGTAGCTCTGGTGGTGTAGTAGTTCCTAAGGCATTTGACTGCTTACTAGAAGGCTAGAAGTTCAAACCCACCAGCCACTCCTTGTAAGGAAGGTTGGGCAATCTACTTCAGTAGCGATAGTACCTCAGAAACCCAAAGAAGGGTCGCTGGGAGTCGGATCTGACTGGAGGGCAGCGAGGTTTTTATTTTATTTTTATGCTATTTATTAATACTTATTGTTTCATTTATAAAGGTTAAGTAGATATACATGTATGCATGAATACCTCACAATCAAAAAGTTTGATAGTAAATAACATTTCTTGAGTTTCACTTAAATTCAGTACTGAAATGTTCCAAACTAAAATTTTTTAAATATTTATTTGGTATATTAGTTTCTGCTTCTCTTGTAGCCGACTTAAAAATAACAGGTAATTTTCAGACATTGTATTTTGTTCTCTAGGAAGTCACTTACATTTATAACTATAGTGAAATATCTTACTATTAATTAATTTTCTACTCTATTGAACAATGTTTTATACAAGGAAGCATGTGCTTGAGGGGAATTTAGTATTAAAGTTTCAAGTTAGAGAGGAGGGTTTTGCCGTGTGGGGAAACTATGTAAAATGGAAGAGAGGAAGCAGGAAATGGGGTAAGTCAATACAAGTAGCCTCAGTGGTTTGTTTTCCTGAACATAAACCATATAAAGGAGACTATCATCAGTGGAGGCCCAGCCATCAACTACTGGCCTGTGCAAAGCTTCCTTTTTTAACTACCACATTCACTATCGTAGTGAAACACTGGCGAAAGGAATAACTCCCAAACACTGGCTCATGAAAAGAGCTGACCCATGGATGAGTTCAGCAGGAGGCTTCAGGCATCCCAAGAATAGCATTATGAGATAGCTTCTAATTCTGATTTAACTCAACCTGAGATAGTAGAAGGCAAATTTAGAATTCAATTGGAAGTCAGGATTACCTCCTTTTGAGTTGAAACTGTCTTATGTACTACCTAAAAATGAAGTGATAGTCATATATCTCAAATTTTTTCAAAAAGTAAATTCAGTCCTATTACTATCATCTTTTTGTAGAGAGTTCCACAAAGGACAGAGATCCTCAATAAGATGTCTTGACACAATAGCTAGAAAAATGGGCTCAAAAATTTCAAAGATCATGCAGATGACACACGACCGGGTGATTGTTCTTTCTGTTCTACATGAGGTTACTGTAAGGCATGGCTGACTTGACAGTAACTGATAATGACTATCATCTTACAGAAGAAGGCAATAAGAGAAAAAAATAATTGCAGGTGAATTATTAGTAAGTTGTTGTTGTTAGGTGCTGTCAAGTCGTCTCTGACACATAGTGACTCCATGTACAGCAGAACAAAACACCTCTTGGTCCTGTGCCATGATCCCTGTCATACCTGAGCCCATTGGTGCATCCACTGTGTCAATCCATCTCGTTGAGGGCCTTCCCTTTGTTCATTGTCCCTCCACTTTGCCAAGCATGATATTCTTCTCCAGGGAATGGTCCTCTCTGACAACATGACCAAAGTAGATGAGATGAAGTTTGGCCATTCTCATTTCCAGGAGAATTTTGGCTGCACCTCTTCCAGGACAGACCTGTTAGTTCTTTGAGCAGTTCATGGTACTTTCAGCACTCTTCATCAACTCTTCTTCGGTCCTCCTTTTTCATTGTCCAGCTATCATATGAATATGAGACGATTGAAAAATACCATAGGTTGGGTGAGGTGCAGCTTAGTCTTCAAAGAGACATCTTTGCTCTTCAGCACTTGAAAGAGGTCCTTTGGAACAGATTTATCCAATGCTATACAACTTCTGATATCTTGATTGCTTCTTCCATTGGTGTTTGTAGAACCAAGTAATATGAAGTCTTTGACAACTTCAATCATTTCTCCATTTATCATGATGCTCTTATTGATCCAGTTATGAGAATTTTTGTTTTGTTTATTTGAGGTGTAATTGATACTACAGACTGTAGTGTTCAATTTTCATCAGTAAGTATCTCAAGTCATTCTCACATTCAGCAAGCAAAATTTTGTCACCTGCATAATTCAGGTTGTTAATGAGTCTTCCTCCAATTATGATGCCATGTTCTTCATATAGTCCATTTTCTCAGATCATTTGCTCAGCACACAGATTGAATAAATATTGTGAAAGATACAACCCTGATGCACTTTCTTCTTGATTTTAAATCATGAAGTGTCTTCTTGTTCTGTTCAAATAGCCTCATGTCTATGTGTAAGTTCCTCATGAGCACAATTAAGTATTCTGGAATTCCCATTCTTCTCAATATTATCCATAATTTGTTATGATCCACAAATTCTAATTTGAATAGTCAATAATGTACAAGTAAACATCTTTCTGATATTCTTTGCTTTGAGAAAAATCTATCTGACATTGGCTACGATATCCCTCACTCCACGTTCCCTTCGGAATACAGCTTGCATTTCTGCAAGTTGTCTGTCCATATACTGCTGTAACCATTTTTTAATTATCTTCAGTAAGATATTACTTGTATGTGATATCAATGATATTGTTGGATAATTTCCACATTCTGTGGGATCACTTTTCTGTGGAATGAGTACAAAGATGGATCTCTTCCAATTAGTTGGTTAGGTAGCTGTCTTCCAAATCTCGTGGATAGATGAGCGAGCACCTCCTGCTCAGCATCTGTTTGTTAAAACATCTCAATGGGTACCCGTCAGTTCTTTGATCCTTGTTTTTCACTACTTCCCTCAGTGCAGCTTTGACTTCTTCTTTCATTATCATAGATTCTTGATCATAGACCACCTCTTTAAATGGATGAATATCAACCAATTCTTTTTGGTACAGTGACTGACTGTATTTCTTCCACCTTCCTTTGATGTTTCCTGTATCATTCAATATATTGCCTATAGAATCTTTCAATATTGCAGTTCAAGGCTTAAATTTCCTCTTCAGTTCTTTGAGCTTGAGAAATAGTGAGTGTGTTCCTCCCTTTTGGCTTTCCAACTCCATATCCCTGCACATTTCATAATAATTGACTTTGTCTTCTCAAGCTTCTCTTTGAAATCTTCCGTTTGGCTCTTTTATCTTGTCATTTCTTCCATTTGCTTTAGCTACTCTCCATTCAAGGGCAAATTTCAGGGTCTCTTCTGACATCCATCTTGGTCTTTTCTCCCTTTCCTGTCTTTTTAGTGACCTCTTGCTTTCTTCATGGATGATGTTCTTTATGTCATCCCAAAATTCCTCTGTTTTTCAGCCATTGGTGTTCAAAGCATCAAATCTATTCTTTAAATGGTCTCTAAATTCAGGAGAGATATAGCAAGGTCCTATTTTGGCTCCTGTGGACTTGTTATAAATGTCTTCAACTTCAACTTTAACTTGCAAATGAGCAGTTGATTGTCAGTTCCACAATCAGCTCCTGACCTTGTTTTGGCTGAAAATATTGAGATTTTCTATCACCTCTTACCACAGATATAGTCAATCTAATTCCTGTGCATGCCATCTGGTGAAGTCCACATGTATAGCTGCTGTTTGTGTTGTTGATAAAAGGTATTTGCGATGAATAAGTCGTTACTCTTACAAAATTCTGTCATGTGATCTCCAGCATTAGTTCTATCTCCAAGGCCAAATTTTCCAACTACCACTGATTCTTGTTTCCAACTTTTGGATTCTAGTCACTAGTGAGAATCAGCACATCTTGATTGTATGTTTGGTCAATTTCAGACTGCAGAAGTTTGTAAAAATCTTCAATTTCCTCGTCTTTGGCTTTAGTGGTTGGTGATTTGGTGGTAAATTTGAATAATAGTAGTATTAACTGGCTTTCCTTTTAGGCGTATGTATATTATTATATCACTGACAGCATTGTACTTCAGGATATATCTTGAAACATTCTTTGTGATGATGAATGCCATGCCATTCTTCTTCAATTTGTCATTCCTGGCCTATGGTTATCTGATTCAAAATGGCCAAAACAGGTCCATTCCAGCTCACTGATGCCTTGGATATCAATCTTTATGGGTTCTATTTAATTTTTAACAACTTCCAATTTTCCTAGAACCATGCTTCATACATTCCATTTTCCAATTATCAGTGGATGGTTGCAGCCGTTTCTTCTCATATTGAGTTGTGCTACTTCAGCAAATAGAGGCCCCAAAAGCCATACTCCACTCATATTGTTAAAGTAGGCTCTACTCTGATAAGGCAGTTCTTTCCTAGTCATATTTTGAGTACATTCCAACATGAGGGGTTTATCCTCTGGCACTGTATTTGACAATGTTTCAGGGCTATTCATAAAATTTTCCAGTAATATATTAGAGAGTGTTTCACTACTATTCATAAAGTTTTTACTGGCCAGTTCTCTGAGAAGTGGGTGGCCTATTTCCTCTTCTGAGTCTGTCTCAGTCTGGAAGCTCCACCAAAACTGTTGCACCATGGGCTTCCCTGCTGGCACAGCCTCCAGCCTCAAAGCAACATGCAAGCCGTGTATGACAAACCAACAGACAAGTTCATCTCCCTTAGCTGTTCGAACCACTCCACTCACTTCCTGGGCTTCCCCCTACCTGTTCCTGTTGGTGTTGTCTGCTGCTGCTCCCTGCTGCTGGGAGCGCTCCCCCACCCTCATTAACTGTTCTGACCACCAGCCCTGTCCACCACTGCTCCTGGAATTAGTAAGAGAGAAAACAAAAATGAGTAACACAGGTGTGCCTCATCTGACCCACAATTTTTCTGCTGTAACACATGCAATGTCTAACCCATATTTTGTCATTACCTATATACATGTGCGCAAATCTCTTAGCTGTTTTCAATATTGTGCTTCTTGCTCACAAAATAAGAAAATGGTATTGACCACGTTTGCAGGTGTGTATATGTGTTTGTTTTTACTCATCATTTTTATGAGGGAAATTTTTTTAAAAAATGTGATACTCACTATACATTCATTACAAAGGCTAAACTTTTTGAAAAATAACAGTAAGAAGGGCTGGAAAGAATGTGAACAAATAGAAATTCTCACACAGTATTGATTGTCATTGTACTTTTAGGTGCTGTTGAGTTGTCTCCAATTAATAGTGATGCTATATACATCACGACAAAGCACTTCCTGGTTCTGCAACTGCTCACAACCCTTGCTATGCTTGAGACCACCATTACAGCCACTGTGTCAGTTCACCTCATTGAGGGACTTCCTCTTTTTTGCTGACCCTCCACTTTACTAAGTATGAAATTCTTCTCCAGGGAATAGTTCTTTCTTATAACATGACCAAAGTAGCTAAGACAAAGTCTGGCCATTCGTGCTTGTGAGAGGCACTCCAGCTGCACCTCATCCATGACAGATTTGCTCATTCATCAGGCAGTCCATGGTATTTTCAGTATTCTTGTTGTGGTGTTGACCACAATTAAAAGGCATCAACTCTTCTTTGGTCTTCCTTATTCACTGTTCAGCTTTCACATGCATATGAGGTGACTGAAAATACCCTGCCTTGGATTAGGCACACCTTAGTTTTCAAAGTAACATCTTTGCTTCTTAATAATTTAAAGAGGTTTTTTGTAGTACATTTGACCAGGGCATTGTGTGATTTCTTGACTGCTGCTTCTATGGGTGTTGATTGTGGATCCAGGTAAAAGAAAATCTTTAACAACTTCAATCTTTTCTTCATTTATCATTAAGCTAATTATCAGTCCAGTTGTGTGGTTTTCTTTTTTTTTTAATTTATATTGAGATATAATCCATACTGAAGACTGTAGTGTTTGGTCTTACTCAGTGTTTCAAGCCATCTTCACTGTCAGCAAACAAAGTTGTGTCATCTGCATATCACAGGTTCTAAATGAGTCTTCCTTCAATCCTGATGCCACATCATCTTCTTCATATAGTCCAGCTTCTTGGATTATTTGCTCAGCATACAGATTGGATATGTATAGTGAAAGGATACAACCCTGATGCACA
>NW_006922447.1:753074-754358 GCF_000298275.1 Orycteropus afer afer
AATCAAATGCCTTTGCATAGTCAATAAAACACAAGTAAACATCTTTCTGGTATTCTTTGTCTTAAGCCAAGATCCATCGGACAATAGCTATGATATCCCTTGTTCCATGTCCTCTTCTGAATCCCACTTGCATCTCTGGAAGTTCTCTGTCAATATAATGCTTCAAACGTTTTTTAATTAACTTCAGTAAGATCTTACTTGCCTGTGATATTATTCTATAATTTCCACATTCTGTGGGATCACCTTTCTTTGGAATGGGTACAAATACAGATCTCTTCTAGTCAGCTGGCCAGGTAGCTATCCTCCAAACCTCTTGGTATAACTGAGTGAGTGCCTCCAGTAAGGCACCTGCTTGTTGAAATATCTCAATGGGTATTCCATCAATTGCTGGAGTCTTGTTCTTTGCCAATTCCTTCATTGCAGCTTCAACTTCCTCCTTCAGTCCCATTGGTTTTAGATCATAGGCCACCTCCTGAAATAGATGAAGATCGACCAGTTCTTTTTGGTACAGTGACTGTATATTCCTGCCATCTTCTTTTGATGTTTCCTGCATTAATCAATATTTTGCCCTTAGAATATTTCAATATTGCAACATGATGCTTAAATTTTCCCTTTAGTTCTTTGTCCTTGACAAATGCTGCATGTATTCTTCCCTTTTGGTTTTCTAACTCCAGGTCATTGCACATTTCATAGAGTAATTAGCTCTGTCTTCTGAAGCTGCTCTTTGAAATCTTTGGTTCAGCTCTTTTTCTTGTCATTTCTTCCCCTTATTTTAGCTACTCTCCCCTAAAGGGAAAGTTTCAGAGTCTCCTCTGCCATCCATTTTGGTGTTCTTTTCTCATCTTTTTAGTAACCTCTTGCTTTCTTCATGGATGTTGTTCTTGATATCATGCCACAATTCTTCTGGTTTTCAGTCATTGCTGTTCAATGCATCAACTTTATTCTTTAGATGGTCTCTAAATGCAGGAGGGATATATTCAAGATTATATATTGGATTGTGTTGACTTGTTTTAATTGTCTTTAACTTCAAGTTGAACTTGCATATTAGCAATTGATGGTCTATTCCACATTCAGCTCCTGGCCAGGTTTTGGCAGAAGATACTGAGTTTTTCCATCACCTCTTGCCACAGATGTACTCAAACTGATTCCTTTGTGTTCCATCTGGTGAAGTCCACATATACAGCTGCCTTTTGTGTTGTTTAAAAAAGGTATTTGCAACGAATAATTTGTTGATCTTGCAAAGTTCTACCATGCGATTTCCAGCACTTGAAAAATTCTACCATG
>NW_006922447.1:754893-755525 GCF_000298275.1 Orycteropus afer afer
TATATCATTAAGGCTGGTTCTATTCTGATGATGCTGTCCTTTTCTGGTCCTATTTTGAGAGCCTTCTACCCTATGTGACTCATCCTCCTCCTCTGTATTGGACAATGTTTCCAGACTATTCATAAAGTTGTACAGTGATGTATCAGACAATGTTTCTCTGCTATTCATAGGGTTTCTCTGGTCAAATCTTTGAGAACTGGAAGGTCTCTTCCTTCTTCCTAGTCTGTCTCAGTCTGCAAGCCCCGCTGAGACCTGTGCACCATGTGCACCCCGCTGGGTTTGAAACACTGGTGGCACAGCCTCAAGACTCACAGCAACACGTCACCACAGTAGGACAAACCAGCAGACAAGCTTGTCTCTCTTAGCTGTTCAAAACATCTCCAACCTCCCCTTACCTCGATCCCTAGTGCTTCCTCCTTCCCTTTTCCTGGACTGCTGTCCTTTTTACTCTCCTTTCCCCCACTTTTCCACCTTGACAATTTTGGGGCATGGCCTGGGTTACATCCCCTCATCTGGATACCTGTGGCAGACTCCTCTGCACATGGATAGGAAGACTGAACATTGTGAAAATACCAGTAATACTTTAAACAATGTACAAATCCAAAGGAAATCCTAATCCAAATTCTATCAAC
>NW_006922448.1:0-1066 GCF_000298275.1 Orycteropus afer afer
TGAGCATTTCTCCATATGTTTGTGGACTGCCTGAATATCCTCCTTGGTGAGGTATCTATTCATGTCTTTAAAAATTGGATTATTTGTCTTTTTGTTATTGAGGTGTTAGAGTTTTCTATAAATTCTAGAAATAAGTCTCTTGTCAGATATTTCATGGCCAAATATTTTTCCCAATCTGTAGGTTGTCTTTTGACTCTTGTGGAGAAGTCTTTGGAACCACAGAAAAATTCAATTTTCAGAAGGTCCCATTCATCAAGTTTCTCTTTTGCTGTTTATATTAGGGCCCCTAAATTTGCCCCTAGTTTTTCCTTGAGGAGCTCTATAGTTTTCCATTTCACATTTAAGTCTTTGATCCATCTGGAGTTCGTTTTTGTGTATGGTGTGAGGTACAGATCTTGTTTCATTTTTCTACAAATGGATATCCAGTTTTGCCAACACCATTTATTAAACAAACATGCTCTTCCTCATTCAATGGATTCGAGCCCTTTGTCAAAGATCAGCTGACCGTAGGTCAATAGATCTGTTGCTGGGTTCTCAATTCTGTTCCATTGGTCTATGTGTCTGTCATTGTACCAATACCAGGCAATTTTGACTACTGTGGCTGTATAATTCATTTTGTGACTGGGATTGTGACACCTCCTACTTTCTTCTTTTTCTGCAATAATGCTTTGCTTATTTGAGATCTCTTTCCTTTTCTTACAAAGTTAATGATTGGTTTTTCCATATCCTTAAAGAATGTTAATGGGATCTAGATTGGGATTGCATTGAGTGTATAGATTGCTTTGGGCAGAATTGACATTTCCACAATGTTCAATCATCCTATCCATGAGCATGGAATGGTCTTCCATTTATGTAGATCTCTTATGGTTTCTTGAAGTAGTCTTTTATCATTTTCTTTGGACAGATCTTTTGTGTCCCTGGTAAGATTTATTCCCAGGTATTTTATTTTCTTGGTAGCTATTGTAAGTGGCATTGATTTCCTTATTTCTTTTTCAGCAATCTCTTTGCTGGTGTAGAGGAATCCAACTGATTTTTGAATGTTGATCTTGTATCCTGCCACTATGCT
>NW_006922448.1:2086-3467 GCF_000298275.1 Orycteropus afer afer
TGTTGAGCTTTTCCATATCAGTCTATGTTAGTTTGATGAGTAATGTGTTTCTAGAAATCTGTCCATTTCTTCCCAATTTTCAAATATTTGGAGTGTAGTTCTGCATAGTATCTTGATGTTATACTTTTTATTTCAGTTGGTTCTGTTGTCATATCACCCATTGCATTTCTTATTTGTCTTTTCTGTATTCTCACCCTCTTTGTTAAATTTGCCACTGGTTTGTCAATTTTATTAATCTTTTCAAAAAGTAACTCATTGTCTTGATTTTTGTTGCTTTTCCATTTTCTGTTTCCTCTATTTCTGCTCAAATCTTTATTATTTCTTTTGTTCTGGTGACTAAGTTTTTCTTGCTGTTCTTTTTCTAATTGTTGGAGATGTCTTTTTAAAGTGTTGATTTTGGCTCTTTCTTCTTTTTTGATGTGTGAATTTATCGCTATAAATTTGCTTCTGATCACTGTTTTTGCTCTGTTGCAAAGATTTTGACATGTTGAGTTTGCATTCTTGTTTGATTCAAGGAATTTTTTAATTTCCTTTTTTATTTCTTCTCTTACCCAGTCTTTCTTAAGGAGGGTGTTGTTCAGTTTTCATATACTTACTCCTTTTCCATTGATCTTCCTATTGTTGGCTTCTAATTTGATATCATTGTGATCTTAAAAGATGCTTTGCAGTATTTCAATGTTTTTAACTTTATTAAGGCTTGCTTTATGGCCTAATATATGGTCTTACATTAAAAATGTTCCATGTGCACTGGAAAAGAATGTATATTGAACTGTTGTTGGGTGAAGTGCTCTGTAGATGTCCATAAGTTCAAGTTGGTGGATTGTATTGTTTAGTTCTTCTGCATCCTTGTTTAGTTTCTTTACAGTTGTTCTATCTTTCATTGAAAGTGGTGTATTAAAGTCTCCTACTAACACAAAAACCCAAGGAAGGGTCGCTATGGTCGGATCAGACTCCATGGCAGTGATTTTGGTTTTGCTTTTACTCTGACTGTAAAGTTACCAATTTGCCTTTTCAATTCTGTTAAAGTCTGATTTATCTATTTGAGGGCTCTTTCATTGGGTCCATAGATATTTATTATGGCTATATCTTCTTGTTCAATTGATCCTTTAATAATTATATAATGTCCTATCTTTTCTCTTATGCAAGCCACAGGGACCCAGGTGGGGGTGATACGAGAGGTCTCCAACAGCAAGACAAACTTGTCTATCGGTTTGTCCTACTGTGGTGACATATAGATGTGAGTTTTGAGGCTGAGCCTCTGGTGTTTAAAACCCCATGAAATGCACCTGGTGCACAGGTAACAGCCCAGCTTATAGACTGAGACAAACGAGGAAGAAGGAAGAGGCCGTCCACTTCTCAAAGAATTGGCCAGGGAAAACCT
>NW_006922448.1:6501-11202 GCF_000298275.1 Orycteropus afer afer
GAGGGCACTTAACAACAACATTCTACCATCTTACCAGAACTCGAGAATTAAAATTTAATATGGTTTCTCAGCAGAAGCCTGATGTCAACAGCTTTTAGGCTTGTGTGTCTGATATTATTAGTAAGATCATTGCACTCTAAAATATTTTTTCCAAAAGTATTACAACATATAAGTTATATATCCCACCACCCACACATTTCCAGTTAGTTGATTCCGACTCACATGACCCCCTTAGGATTTCCAAGGCTGTAAATCTTTAGGAAATAAGACTGCCTCATCTTTCTCCCACCAAGCATCTGGTGGGTTCGAACTGCTGACCTTTTGGTCAGCAGCCCAATGTCTTATCCACATTGTCACCAGAGATCCTTAATAAAATACCTTAATTCATTCAGCAATGATTTGTTCTGCAGTAGACATTCTAGTAGGCATGAAAGATATGATCATTGCATACAGTGATAGATTATTAGTGAAGATCTGGATCATTATAACAAAGTGTCTTAGAGGAAGTGCAGGTAGTTATGGAGGCAAATATCAGGAAGTTTAAAACAAAAACTCACTGCTGTTGAGTAGATTTTAACATATAACAACCCCTTTAGACAGCATAGAACCACTCCAAGGGTTTCCAAGGCTGTATATTTTGTCCAAAACAGATTGCTACATATTTCTCCTGTGAAGCATTTGACCTCCAACCATTCGGTTAGCAGCCAAGTGCTTAACTATCCTGCTACCTCTTTCACCTACAGCAAAGTAGAAAGTAGAACCCACATAATTGCTTTCCAAAGGGGACTTTTTCCTGCAGTACAAAGCACGCCTATCTTGGGAGTTTACTCCTCTGGATTAAGGCAAAGGAAATCCAGTGGGAATGTTTCGGCGTAGGTGCGACTCTCAGGTATTTCTAATCTGTTCTCACTCAGGCTTCCCTGTAAGCAGTTTCTTAGAAAACAGTAGACTAGCATGGTATACAATGGGTACTTTCCATTGAAATGAGATTCACACAGTGATAACTATGTGTCAGGCACTGTTCCATGTGCTTTACAGATATGAACCCTCTGATGCTCAGAGCCATAAGTAGTACATCACGAGATGTTTGTATTGTTCTTCTGTCCATGTTATAAATGGGGAAACTGACAACCCTGAAACTCTGGCCCCTAGCTACCCTTCAGGTGAATTTACTGCTGTGGCTTCCAGCCAAATAATAGACAGGCATATGGGATGAACATTTACTTCAGCCCTTGGAACAATCAATCATGGGAGAACAGAGGGGCACTGTATGCACAGAGTGATAACTAGGGGGTGAGTGTGAGTACGTGGGAGGGAAGGACACAGGAAGAAGTAACTATGGGGAGGAAGTGGAAGAGAGTTGTTATGTTGCGGGGAATTGCAATCAATGTCATGAGACAAAATGTGTATGAACTGCTGTATGGAAAATGAATTTGCTCTATAAACTTTCACCCAAATCACAATTCTAACTTTTAAAAAAAATCACAATAAATAATAATAATATTAATAATCATAATAATAAAAGCCAAAGAGCTTTGTCAGAGATTTCTCTTATATATTTGAAGCAGGCCACACCCCAAAGGAAACTCACCTTCAACTGTTCACGGCACATCTCATCATGGAGGTTATTACATTATATCAAATCTCAGCACTGAGGTGACTAGGTCATAACCGCTAAAGCGCTTAGAATCATGACTCAGCCAAGTTGATGTATAACCATATTTAACAAAGTACTCATCTTTAGAAGAAGTGAATGAAGTTTCAAAACCCAAAGTCTAAATTTTCTCAGCTAGTCAGAAAAGGATTGAGGAATCCCAATTCATGTACACTTAGTTTGGTTCATGGACATGTACACTTAGGTTCTGAAAACAATTAAAACTAAAACTCGAATTCAGAGATAAACAGCCTCTTTGATTTAGTGTAGGGTCACTATGAGTCAGAATCGACTTGATGGCAGTGGGTACGGTTTCGGTTTTATTACTATTCTACTGAGTTCAGTTCTTATATTGAATATCTGTCTCCCAATGTTCTCTTCTCATTTCTAGTTTGCTTCTCACTTTAAGTCTTAGTCAATGAAATTGTTGTTGTTTAAACAAGCATCCACTTGAGAGGATAGGACTAAAAAGATATCCATCATTTTGAAGAAATAGTTGGGATATATCATTGTTTCCTTACTCAGATTCTCTTACAGAATCTGTGAGTATTGGCTGATAACTCACAGCTGTCCCTTCACCAGAGCAATGCTCTCCTCCAAACAGGACTTGTCAACCGAAAGAGGATTCAGCCTCCACAAACATACACACACACTAGAACAGAGGATCAAAGCTTGATTGACCATGGACATAAAATCCAAGCTGCAGTTCTACTCTGTCACGTGGGTTTGCTACAAATTAGAATTGACTTGAAGGCACCCACCACCAACAAAAACCACGTGATGCAATTCCTTTTCCAAAGTGTCTGCATGGGATTATAATGAAGCCAGGTGGCTGATGAACCCACTTTTTTGCTATGACTTTTACTTTTCTCTATCCTACTTTCCTTTTCCTAAGAGTATAGATTATATGAACAAGAATACTTTTCTCCATTTCTGCTTCTTGGGAAACTGACAAAACACATAACTAACGTTTTATGGTTGATTCATTTTTTTTTTTTTTCCATTCTAAAGGATACCTTGAAATTTTCCCTTTTGTATGATTCAGTTATATTTGCTTTTTGACTGTTTAGAAAGATTATTTTCATGTTGAGAAGAGCTTTCAGTACAGAATTGTATCTAGCTCATGCTAGATGGCTATTCTTAAAGTATTTCTTAAAGGAAATTGGAATAATGAGAATTCAGGTGAGGAAATGAAGGGCAGTTTTAAGGAAGAACAGGGCTTGAAAGAAGGCAGTGCCTAAAAGTGATTAAAATAGTCAAATATAAAAAGAGCAGAGATAGGGCAGATTATGTCAATGCGGGCTCTATATTGAGTCAGGGGCCTGAGGTAGGCTGACCAGGGAGGGGCTGGAGGTTGCTTTCCGCTTGGGTATGTCTCTATTAAGGCAGGGGCCAGAGGTAGGCAGGCCCAGAGCTTGGACCTGTTTTTCACTTGGTTGTGGCTCTTTATTAAGGCTGGGACTTGAGGTAGATGGCCAAGGGGCTTGGGGGCTGCTTTTTGCTTGGTGGTGGCCCTATATTAAGGCTGGGGCCTGAGTTAGGCAGGCACAGGGCTTGGAGGCTTCTTTTCACTTGGCTGTGGTGCTTTATTAAAGCCATGACCTGAGGTAGACTGGGAAGGGCTTCAAGGCTGCTTTTCACTTGGGTGTGGCACTATATTAAGGCTAGGGCCTGATGTAGGCAGTCCCTGGGCTTGGAGGCTGGTGTAGTGCCTAAGGCATTTGACTGCTAACCAGAAGGCTGGTGGTTCAAACCTACCAGTGACTCCTCGGAAGGAAGGTTGGGCAATCTATTTCCATCGTGATACCACCTTGCAAACACAAGGAGAGGTCTCTGTGAGTCAGATGCCACTCGATGCCAATGAGTTTTTTTGTTTTTGTTTTTGTTTTTTGTGGCACTTTATTAAGGTCATGACCTGAGGTAGACAGTATTGTGTGTGTGTGGTGGTGGTGGTGGGGGGAGCTTGGAGGCTGCTTTTCACTTTAGGGTAGCTCTATTTTAATGCAAGGATCTGAGGTAAGGAGTCCTGGGGATTGGAGGCTGCTTTTTGCTTGAGGGTAGCTCTATATTAATCCCGGGGCCTGAGGTGGACAAGCCCAGGCCTTGGAGGCTGCTTTTAGCTTGGCTGTGGCTCTTTATTATGTCCAGGACCTGAGGTAGGCAAGCCCAGGCCATGGAGGTTGTTTTTAGCTTGGCTGTGGCTCTTTATTACGTCCAGGACCTGAGGTAGATGGGCAAGGGGCTTGGGGGCTGCTTTTCCCTTGGGTGTGTCTCTGTATTAAGACCAGGTCCTGAGGTAGGCAGGCCTGGGTCTTGGAGACTGCTTTTCACTTGGCTGTGGCTCTTTATTAAGTCCGGGACCTGAGGTAGATAGGCAAGGGACTTGGAGGCTGCTTTTTGCTTGTGGCCATTTCTATTTTAAGGCCAGGGCAAGAGGTTGGCAGGTTCAGAGGGGTTAGGAACACCTAAGGGAGACAAACTTGTTTGTCACTTTGTCATCCTGTGGTAGAATGCATGTTGCTGTGAGGCTGGAGGTTATGCCACCATGTTGCAAAATGCTAACAGGCTTACCCTTGGTGGAGAGGTTTCAGTGGAGCTTAAGCTTAGACAGACTCAGAAGAAGGAAGAGGCTTTCCACTTCTCAAAGAATTGGCCAGTGAAAACCTTATGAATAGTGGTGAAACACTGTCTGATATATCACTGGAAAATTTTATGAACAGCCCTAAAGCATTGTCCAAAACAGTGCAAGAAAATGAGCCCTTCAGGTCTGAAGGCACTCAAAATTTGACTGGGGAAGAGCTGACTTCAGAGTAGAGACGACTTTAACAATATGGATAGAGTAGACCTTTTGGGACTTCCATTGGCCGATGTGGCATGACTCAAAATGAGCAGAAACAGATGCAAACACCCATTAATAATTGGAACATGGAATGTACGAAGTATGACTCTAGGAAAGTTGGAAGTTGTCAACTATGAAATGGAATACATAAAGATCAATATCCTAGGCATTAGTGAGCTGAAATGCACTGGTTTGGGCCATTTTGAAT
>NW_006922448.1:15527-17644 GCF_000298275.1 Orycteropus afer afer
CTTTCTAATAGGAAAATGGAGTAAAAGTAAATGTGAAGTAATGGGATTCATGACGTAAACTGTGACTCCCTACGAGGGAATTTATACTCTGCAGCCACCAGAAAAGAAGGAAAATGGACAGCATCTGATAAAGGAGCATAGTCTTTGGATTTATGAAGCAGTGAACCAACAGTGTAGAATTTTCCATGTGCCAAAATGAGTGCCTGAAATTGCCTCTGTTTGCAGGGGTGAACCAGGATGGTCTGAGCCTGGTGACTCCTACCTGTGTGCTATCCAGTCTCCTCCATCTACTGTTGCTTGACCAGAAAACAAAACAAAAAAACAATGTCACTGCTCACAGTCGCTTCGACACACAGTGACACCTCCTTGGGTTTCCAAGGCAGTATCTACAGAAGTAGATTGTCCAATCTTCCTTCTGTGGAGTGACTGGTGGGTTTGAACAGCTAGCTTTCTGGTTAGCAGTCAAATGCCTCAGGTCCTATGGCATCAGAGCTCCATTTGGACCCTACTTTGTCTCCTCCCTAATCCTCCCTGCACTTCTGGGCTGTCAGTTGCCCGCACCTGGGATGACCCTTTGCAGGCCTAGGTCATTTGCAATGAGCAGACCCTTTGTGCACTGCCACCTGACAGCCTGAGGGACTGGCACCCTGCAGTGGACAGGCTCTTCGTTGACAGAAGGTGGTGAGAGGCAGTTGGATTTAGTGGATTTGCCATAGGTGGAGTGTTACAGATCTAGTGATCTTGAAGGACTATTCCTTGGTGACTGGCTTTAGTTTGTTCAGCCAAAATCAAAAGAGTGTGACCTGGTCCTTGGGGTGGAAGTGGAGAGCGGTGGTCAGTAGATTGGAAAGTCTCCGGATTTGGGACATGGTCCTAACCGCGGTGCACCTAATAGCGCTCCAGTAGCAGGACTGCATCAGCAGGATCACCCCAACTGGGGAGGGGTGTCTCTACGGAACGCTCCTTGGAGATTGTACAGAAAACAGCTGGCAAACAGCCACTGTGCTTTAGCTCACAGGTGTTGTGTTGCCAGGTTAGGTCGACCAGAGCAGGAAGGTCCTCTGCGCATGGCCATTCCCCGCTCTCCACAAGGTACCACTTGATCTGGATTATAGACGTCAAGCACCGGCAGGGGAAGGTGCCCAGCGGCCCTAGCGTGGCCCGGTCTTCCCTGTGGCCTCTAGAATATCATTTACAGTGGCCCACGAAGGTCACCTCACACAGGCCTCAGCTCTGCGTGGGAAGCGGTCCTTGGAGGCGCCGCCTGAGTATTCTTCCAAATCCCTGCTCAGGAGTCCTGGGCCATTCCAGGGTTAGGCGCAGGGAACCGCCACGCAGGCGCCACTGATAAGGGCTCTGTCCAGTGTGGAGCCCGGAGCCAGGGAGGCACAGCTTGAGATTTTTAGGTCATGTCTAGTGCCCTGAGTGGGTGGGGCCTGAGCCATGGCTGTGCTTGGAGGGAACAGAGCAAGTCTGGAGCATAGAGATCACCCACTTTTGGGGCAAGGGCAGTGGGTGGGGAAGCAGGGGCAATGCCTGGCAGGAGCCCTGCCATGTGAGTGCCAAGCCTGAGGACTATTGGTCTTGGGCTGTGAAGGTGGAATGATGTGATGAGCCAGATAGCTTAACTGACTCCATCTTGACACGCTGATACCCCCATAAAGTTATTTTCCCTTAAGCTACAGGTCTAGACCATCCCATCCTGTTTCTACTGAAAGGCTGTAGGCCTAGACCACCCCCATCCATTCTGGCAGAACATGGAGACCTAGTTAATCCCCTATGCCAACTACAGGAGAGACCACGATGCAAAGTGTTTCCTATAGGTGTGGCTTGCTAGAGCAAGTATAATGCTTTTTCAGCTTAGGTCATGTGAACAGCAACCTAGATTGAATAGCCAGGATACAGAGTCATGACCTCTCAATCAATTCCCAGATTTGAATCAGTTTGCAGACCCACAACCCTTTGAATGCAGGGGAGGCCAGGTCCCTTTGAGGAAGGACCCCACTACATTGCCAAAAATCTATAATGTCAGTCTTTCTCCTAGCCTTCCCCAAAGGGATCTGAGGCCTTTTACGAGAGTGACTGTTCATTGGGGAAAAGGAAATAATCAGACTTTT
>NW_006922448.1:18907-20080 GCF_000298275.1 Orycteropus afer afer
GGGGTTTTGGAGCAAAGCCCTGCCATCCTCTGCAGATAACTACTATCCTTTTGAGAAACAGCTTTTGGCTTGTTACTGGGCTTTGGTAAAGACTGAACACCTAACCATGGGCCACCAAGTCACCATGAGGCCTGAGCTGCCCATCATGAACTGGGTGTTATCTGACCCACAGAGTCATAAAGTTGGACGTGTACAGAAGCACTCCATCATTGAATGGAAGTGGTATATCAGAGATTGGGCTCGAGCAGGACCTGAAAGCACAAGTTGCATGAGGAAGTGGCCCAAATGCCTAAGGTCTCCACTCCACTCACATTACCTTCCCTCTCCCAGTCTGCACCTATGGCCTCATGGGGAGTTCCTTATGATCAGTTGACTGAGGAAGTGAAAACTCATGCCTGGTTTACAGATGGTTCTGCACGATATGCATGTACCACTAGAAAGTGGACAGCAGCAGCACTGCAGTCCCTTTCTGGGACTTCCTTAAAGGACAGTGTTGAAGGGAAATCCTCACATTGGGCAGAACTTTGAGCCATGCATATGGCTGTTCACTTTGCATGGAACAAGAAAGGGCCAGATGTGTGATTATATATGGATTCATGGACTGTGGCTAATGACTTAGCTGGATGTTCTGGGACTTGGAAGGAGCATGATTGGAAGATTGGTGATAAGGATGTATGGGGAAGAGGTATGTGGATAGATCTCTCTGAATGGGCCAAATGAGTAAAGATATTTGTGTCTCATGTGAATGCCCATCAAAAAGTGACCTCAGCAGAGGAGGACTTTAACAATCAAGTGGATAGGATGACATATTCAGTGGAAACCAGCCATCCTTTTTCCCCAGCCACTCCTGTCATTGCTCAATGGGCTCATGAACAAAGTGGCCATGGTGGCAGGGATGGAGGTTATGTATAGGCTCAGCAACATGGACTCCCACTTACCAAGGCTGATTTGGCTACCGCCACTGCTGAGTGCTCAATCTGCCAACAGGAGAGACTAACACTGAGTCCACGATATGGAACCATTCCTCGGAGTGATCAGCCAGCCACATGGTGGCAGGTTGATTACATTGGACCACTTCCATCATGGAAAGGACAGTGTTTTTTTCTTACTGGAATAGATACTTATTCTGGATATGGATTCGCCTTCCCTGCATGCATTGCTACTGTTAAAACT
>NW_006922448.1:22426-23993 GCF_000298275.1 Orycteropus afer afer
TGCATCAAATCTATTCTTTAGATGATCTCTAAATTCAGGAGGGATATATTCTAGATCATATTTTGGCTCTCTTGGACTTGTTTTAATTGTCTTTAACTTCAAGTTGAACTTGCATATGAGAAGTTGATGGTCTGTTCAACAATCAGCTCCTGGCCTGGTTTTGGCTGAAGATATTAAGCTTTTCCAACCCCTCTTGCCACAGATGTAGTCAATCTGATTCCTGTGTGTTCCATCTGGTGTAGTCCACGTGTAAAGCCACCGTTTGTGTTATTGAAAAATGGTGTTTACAATGAACAAGTCATTGGTCTTGCAAAATTCTACCATGCGAGTTCCAGCATTATTTCTGTCACCAAGGCCAAATTTTCCAACTACCTGTGATTCCTCTTTGTTTCCAACATATTTCCACAAATTGATGGAATACCCATTGAGTTGTTTCAACAAATAGATGCCACACTGGAGGCACTTACTCATCTATGCCAAGAAATTTGGAAGAGAGCTACCTGACCAACTAACTGGAAGAGATCCATATTTGTACCCATTCAAAAGAAAGGTGATCCAATGAAATGTGGAAATTATCAAACAATATCATTAATATCACAGAAAAGTAAAATATTATGGAAGATACTTAAAAAAAGTTTGTAGCAGTATATTGACAGAGAACTTCCAGAAATGCAAGCTGGATTCAGAAGAGGACATGGAAAGAGGGATATCATTCCTGATGTCAGATGGATCTTGGTTCAAAGCAAAGGATATTAGAAAGATGTTTACTTGTGTTTTATTGATTGTGGAATGGCATTCAGTTGTGTAGATCATAACAAATTGTGGATAACATTGAGAAGAATGGGAATTCCAGAACACTTAATTGTGCTCATGAAAAGCTATACATAAACCAGGAGGCTGTTGTTTGAACACAAGGGGATAATTCATGGTTTAAAATCAGGAAGGGAGTGCATCATGGTTTTATCCTTTCACCATACTTATTCAATTTGTATGCAGAGCAGATAATCTGAGAGGCTGGACTATGTGAAGAAGAATATGTCATCAGGATTGGAGGAAGGCTCATTAATAACCTGAGATACACAGACAACACAACTTTGCTTGCTGAAAGTGAGGATGACTAGAAGCACCTACTGATGAAGATTGAAGACTACACTCTGCAGTATGGATTACACCTCAATATAAAGAAAACAGAAATCCTCACAACTGGACCAATAAGCAGCATCATGATAAATGGAAAAAATATTGAAGTTGTTAAAGATTTCAGATTACTTGTTTTCACAACCAATACCAATAGAAGCAGCAGGCAAGACATTAGATGATGTGTTGCACTGGGAAAATTTGCTGTGGAAGACATTTTTAAAGTGCTGAAGAACAGGAGTTCTGGTAAGATGGTGGACTAGGCAGAAAGACTGCACAGACCCACTTCAACAAAGAAAAGGGGAACCAATTAACACAGACACAGAAGATGATCCTGGACCCCTGAGCCCTGAAGGGAAGGATATAGAAGTGGACTAAACCTCAACTAGCAGAAGAATTTGCATGAAAATACCAAAAAATGAGACATATG
>NW_006922448.1:26433-34790 GCF_000298275.1 Orycteropus afer afer
ACAGCAACAAAAGAAATAATAACACAATTCATAAACATAATGAGCTCAGCACAGAAAATAATATGGAACAAAGAAACCAGGGACACCATGAAAAAATGCATAACAAAATGACAGCAACCAATTCATACTTGTCAATAATTACACTGAATGTTAATGGATTAAAAGCACCACTCAAGAGACAGAGAGTTGCAGATTGGAAAAGAAAACAAAACTCATCAATATGCTGCCTACAAGAGACACACCTTAGAGATAAAGACAAAAATAAATTAAAATGCTGAAGAATGAAGATGTCTTCTTAAAGACCAAGGTGCATCTAACCCAAGCCATGATATTTTCAATCACCTCATATGTGTGTGAGAGCTGGACAATATTTTCTTTGGAAGACCAAAGAAAAGCTGATGCTTTTGCGTTGTCTTGGTGAAGAATACTGAAAATACCATGGACTGCTAGAAGAATGAACATATCTGTCCTGGAGGAAGTGCAGCCTGAATGCTCCTTGGTAGTGAGAATGGCCAGAATTCATCTCACCTACTTTGGTTACATTGTCAGAAGAAATCATTCCCTGGAGAAGGATATCATGCTCGGTAAAGTGGAGGGTCAACAAAAGAGGGGAAGACTTTCAAGAAGATGGGTTGACACAGCATCTTCAATGATGGGCTCAGGTATGGCAAGGATTGTGTGGATGGCATGTGACTGGACAGTGTTTCATTCTGTTGTACATAGGGTCACTATGAGTAAGAGATAACTAGACAGCATCTAACAACAGTAATCTAGTTTTTCTTTTGCTGTTTGTCTATCCTGGGTTATGCATTTTTTTTTGTCTATTTATGCATTAAATTAGGGCCTCTAAGTTTGCCCCTATTATTATTATTATTTTTGATTAACTTTATAGTTTCAAGTTTCACATTTAAGTCTTTGATCCAATTGGAGTTAGTTTTAGTGTATGGTGTGAGGTATGGATCTTGTTTCATTTTTCTGCAAATGGATGTCCAGTTTTGCCAGCACCATTTGTGAAAGGGACTATCTCTTCTCAATTGAATGGTTTTGGCCCTTTGTCAAAGATCAGTTGACCATAGTTCAATAGATCTATTTTGGGGTTCTTAATTCAGTTCCACCAGACTATGTGTTGTAGCAATACCAGGTTGTTTTGTCAACTGTGGCTGTATAGTAGCTTTTGAGATCTGGGAGTGCGAGACCTCCTACTTTGTTCTTCTTCAGTGTTGCTTTGCTTATCTAAGATCTCTTTCTTTTCCATATAAAATTCGTGATTGATTTTTCCATGTCTTTAAAGAATGTTGATAGAATATGCATTTGGATTGCATTGAATGTACAGATTGCTTTGGGTAGTGTTGACATTTTCACAGTATTCAATCTTTCTATCCATGAGCATGGTATGTTCTTCCATTTATGTAGATCTCTTATAGTTTCTTGAAGTAGTATTTTGTAATTTTCTTTGCATAGGTCTTTTGTGTTCCTGGTAAGATTTATTCCCAAGTATCTTATCTTTTTGGTAGCTTTTGTAAATGGTATTGATTTCCTTATTTCCTTTTCAGAGACCTCTATGTTGGTACAGTAGAATCCAACTGACTTTTGTATGTTGATCTTGTGTCCTGACACTATGGTTAATCTTTCAATAAGTTTTAGTAGTTTTCTTGCTGAGTTTCTTGGGTTTTCTATGAATAAGATCATATCACCTGCAAATAGGGATAGTTTCACTTCTTTGTTACCAATTTGGATGCCTTTGATTTCCCTTTCTTGCCTTTTTGCCCTGGCTAGGACTTCCAATACAGCGTTGAATACAAATAAACACAGAGGACATTCTTTTCTAGTTCCTGTTCTTAGGGAGAATTGGTTGAGTTTTTCTGCATTGAGAATAATGTTTGCTATTGGTTCTGCATTGGGAGCTCTGGTGGCATAGTGCCTAAGACATTTGACTGCTAACCAGAAGGCTGGTGGTTCAAGCCCACTAGCCACTCCTCAGAAGGAAGATGAGGCAATCTACTTCCGTAGTGATACTGCCTCAGAAACCCAAGGAGGGGTCGCTATGAGTTGGGTCCAACTCTACGGCACATAACAACAACAACAACATTGGTTTTGCATATATGCCCTTTATTATGTTGAGGAATTTCCCTTCTATTCCTATTTTTCTGTGAGTTTTTATGACAAATTGGTGTTGGAGTTTGTTAAATGGCTTTTCTGCATTAATTGATGTGATCATGTGGTTCTTTTCCTTTGTTTTATTTATGTGATGCAAGATGTTAATTGTTTTTCTAATATTGACCATCCTTGCATAGCTGGTATGAATCCCACTTGGTCATGATGTATTATTTTTTGATATGTTGTTGGAGTCTATTGGCTAGTATTTTGTTGAAGATATTTGATCTATATTCATGAGAGATATTGGTCTGCAGTTTTCCTTTCTAGCGGTGTCTTTGCTTAGTTTTTGTATCAGGGTTCTGCTTGCTCCGTAAATTGAATTTGAAAGGATTCCATCCTTTTCTATGTTCTGGAATAGTTTGACTAGGATTGATGTTAACTCTTCTCTAAATGATTGATACAATTCTCCAGTGAAACAATCTGGGCCAGGACTTTTTTTTGTTAATTTTTTATGACATATTTAATTTGTTCTTTTGTTATGGGCCCACTCAAATTTTCTACCTCAGTCTGTGTTAGTTTGGGTAAACAGTGTGTTTTTGGGAATCTGTTCATTTTTGCTTGTTTTTCAAATTTGTTGCATACAGTTCTTCATAGTATCCCACTATTCTTTTTATTTCTGTTCTGTTCTGACGTCACTCCTTTTAGTTCTTAATCATGTTATTTGCCTCTTCACCATAGTGATACTGTCTTGGAAATCCAAGGAGGGGTTGCTATGAGTCGGGGCCAACTCAATGACAGATAATAACCACAATAACCACTACTACTGTGGAGTCATTTATTTTTTGATTGATTTTTTTTCTTTTCCATTCTGTTAATGTCTGATTTATGTATTTTGGACCTCTTTCATTGTGTGTGCATAAATATCTATTATAGATATGTCCCCTAGTTCAGTTGCTCCTTTAATCATTATACAATTTCTTTCCTTGTCTCTTATGGTCAATTTTATCTTAAAATATACTTTATTAGATATTAATTTTGCCATTCCTTCTGTTTTTTTATTACCATGTGCTTGATATATCTCTTTCCAACCTTTGATTTTTAGTCTATTTTTGTCTTTGTGTTTAAGGTGAGTCTCTTGTAGACAACATATTGATGGGTCATGTTTTCTTACCCAGTCTGAAACTCTCCATCTCTTGAGTTGTGCATTTAATCCATTTACATTCAGTGTAATTATTGACAAGTATGAATTTATTTATGTCCTTTTATTATGTGTTATTTTTGTGCTGTTGCTGATTTCTTTGTTCCATATAATTTTCTATGCTGAACACATTTTGTTTATGAATTGTGTTACCATTTATTTCCTAACTATTGTTTTAGTATTTGCTAAATATTTGTGCTTGTCTTTTTATTTTAATGTGAGGGTTTATTGTTTTTCTTTGAGGCTACTCTGTGATTTATTATTTTTGTCTCAAGGTTAACAGTCTGTTCTATCTTGCAACTGTTGTGACTTCCTCACCATTTAGAACTTCTTTAACTACACTATTTATTTCTTCTCTTGGTTTGTAGTTGTTTTCATTTACCACTTGATGTCTGTGGTTCCCTGTCTTGTAGGCACAGTTTATATTGGATACTTCTATAACTGAGGTGGTTTCTGTATTATGTCATCAAGTGTGTTAATCATCAGTTGTTGTTTGCTGTTGTTGGTTCTCTATCCAAAGCATTCTCTTTAGTATCTTTTGTAAGGTTAATCTAGTTTTAACAAATTCCCTTAATTTATGCTTATCTGGAAATCTCCTAATTTCACCATCATATTTGAAGGACAATTTTCCTGGGCATATAATTCTTGGTGGGAAAATTTTTCTTTCAGGGTTTTATATATATCATTCCACTACCTTCTCACCTACATGGTTTCTAATGAGAAATCCGAGCTTTGTGTTACTTGTTGCTCTTTGTAGAGCTCTTTGTGTTATTTGTTGCTCTTTGTCTTTTCTGTGACGCTTTCAGGATTCTTACTTTTTCTGGTTTTGGTGAGTTTGATGATGATATGTCTTGGTGATTTTCTTTTGGGGTCTGTCTAGTTTGGGGTTCTTTGACCTTTTTGAATGTATATATTCTCTTTCATCATATTAGGGATATTCTCTTCCAACAAATCTTCAACAATTTTCTCTGTGGTTTTATCTTTCTCTTCCTGTTCTGGAATTCCAGTTACACATAGGATATTCCTCCTGATGGTATTCCACATGAATCCTATGCTTTTCTTCATTTTTTTAAATCTTTTGTCTGATTGTTCCCTTAACAAAGTAGTATTAAGTTATTTGCCTTCAATCTCATTAATTCTGTCTTACATTGATTTGATTCTACTCCTTTGTGTGTTCAATGTGTTATCTATCTGAAATCTTAGCATTAATCTTCTGGATTTCTATTTTTTGTTTTTGTATTGTTTCTAATTTTTTATCTTGTGAATTTGTTCTTATATGGTTTTCCTAAATTGTTCTAGAGTTGTTTTTCTTTTTTTTTTTTCCTGGGTTTTCCTTAAATTTTTCAGTGTTTTCCTTGATTTTATCAGTGTTTTACTTGATCTGTCTCTCAGTTCAATGATGGTACCCAGCTATAATTGTTTTGAATTCCTTTTCAGGGCATTCCAATGCTGCTTCTTCCTCAGGGATGCTTTCTGGATTTGTATCCTTTGTACTTCCTTACCTTGCTTCTTTGTGGGGACTATGTCTGTTGTCTTTGAGACAGTGTGGTGTTGCTGTATTCATGTTTAATTTTTGGTTTACATTGGTACAATTTGTGCAAGATTTTTTTTCCCCTTTATTTTGCTTTGATGTATTTCCATGATCAGAGTACAGTGTTCTTCTATTTGTTAGTTGTTGGCACTTAGGCACTCACCACCACCTGTCTCCTGGTGGGTGTGATAGAGAATGAGAGTATGTGAACAGATCTCTGTTAGCTATTTGGTGAGTTGAGCTGGTATCGACCACTGTTATCATTGTTCAGTTGGTGCAAAAGCAACTGGTGGCCATCACTCAGTGGATGGGGCTGCAGGAAGCGCAGGTATGCTTGGGCTGTGTGGGAATGATTGCTGTTTCCCACTCAGACAATAAAATAAAATAAACCACCAAAATAAATAAATAAAAAACCAAGAGTACAAAAAACTCAAACTGCAAAAACAAAAGAAAAATCACACACACACAAAATTCAACTTATAACAAAAAGTATTTTCAAAATATATTTAAAAAAGGTAAAAGAAAAGATAATGAGAAAAAGAGGAACCCCCCCACACACAATATCTGGGGAGAGAGGATTGAGGGAAAAGAGCAAGGGTAAAAGAATAGTAAAGAAAATATGGAAAAACTGCAAAAGGAAACAAGGGATGGGATGAACCAAAATAAAGGGGCAAAAAAGAGTACTAGGAAAAGGGAAGAGAAAAGAAAAGGAAAAAAAATAAAAGAATTAAGGTTGGGAAAGAGAAAAATAGGAAGGAGGAAATGAATAATTTACAATCAAACAAACAAAAACAAAATTGTGGGGATAGTTCACGGCACTCAGGCCCCACCAGGGCAGAAATTGGAATAGAACTCCTGCTGATCAAAAAGGTGGGTGGAATTGTGGGATGACCAGACTCCTGTTCACCTAGAGGGTGCAGGGCATAAGTGTAACAAAGGGAATATTGTACCTTTCCAGTGGTCAGCCTCCACTGCACTTGGCTGTGCTGTCCTTGGCAGGTATAGGCCACTTCCAGGTCACTGTTCAGGTAAGAGCACTACAAGCACACCTTCAAAATGGCCATGCTAGCTTCTTGCAAACATCCAAAATGGCTGCACCCTCAGGACAGCCACCAGCAGTCCATAGGTCCACCTGTCCCCTTCCTCATTGTTCTCCCTTCTGGTTGTAAAGAGAACAATTTCCACATATTGTTAAGTGCCATCATGACAGCTCCAAGTCATAGCAACCCTATGTACAACAGAATGAAACACTGCCAGGTCTTGTGCCAGTCTCCCAATCCTTACTATACTTGAGCCCATCATAACAGCCACTGTGCCAGTCCGTCTCATTGAGAGTCTTTTTTCTTTTTTGCTGTCCTTCTACTTTACCAAGCATGATAACCTTCTCAAGGGAATGGTCACTTCTGACAACATGACCAAAATAGGTGAGATGAATTATGGCTATGCACACTTTCCAGGAGCATTCTGGCTGCGCTTTTTCCAGGACAGGTTTGTTCATTCTTCTGGCATCTGTGGAACTTTCAGTATTCTTCACCAACATGACAGCTCAAAATCTGCAGCTCTTCTTCAGTCTTCCTTATTCATTGTCCAGCTTTCACATGCATATGAGATGACTGAAAAACATCATGACTTGGGTTAGGTGCACTTTAGTTTTTAAAGTGAAATCTTTGCTCGTCAGCATTTTAAAGAGCTCTTTTGTAGCAGATTTGCCCAGTGCAGTACCATGTCTGATTTCCTGACTGCTGTTTTCATGGGTGTTGATTGGTCATTCAAGTAATATGAAACCTGTGACAACTTCAATCTTTTCTCCATTTATCATGATGCTGCTTATTGGTCCAGTTGTGAGGATTTTAATTTTCTTTATGTTCAGGTGTAATCCATACTGAAGACTGTAGTCTTTAATCTTCATCAATAAGTGTTTCAAATCATTTTCACTTTCAGCAAGCAAGGTTGTGTCATTTGCATATCACAGGTTGTTAATGAGTCTTTCTCCAATCCTGATGCTACATCTTCATATAGTCCAGCTTATTGGATTATTTACCAGTATACAGATTGAATAAGTATGGTGAAAGAATACAACCCTAATGCACACCCTTCCTGATTTTAAAGCATGCATTATGCTCTTGTTCTGTTTGAACAATAGCCTCCTGGTCTGTGTACAAGTTCCTTATGAGCATAATTTAGTGTTCTGGAATTCCCATTCTTCTCAATGTTAGCCACAATTTGTTATGATCCACACAGTTGAATGCTTTTGTTTAGTCAAAAAACAAACACAAACAAAAAACACACAAGTAAACATACTTCTAATATTCTTTGTTTTCAGCCAAGATCCATCTGACATCAGGAATAATATCCCTCATTCCACGTCCTCCTCTAAATCCAATTTGCATTTCTGGAAGTGCCCTGTAAATAAACCACTGGAACCATTTTTGAATTATCTTCAAATTTTACTTGTGTGTGATATTAATGATTTTGTTCAATAATTTCCACATTCTGGGGGATCATCTTTTTGTGGAATGGGTACAAATATGGATCTCTTCCATTCAGTTGGCCAGGTGACTGTATTCCAAATTTGTTGGGATAGATGAATAGATGCCTTTAAGGAGGCACCTGTTTGTTGAAACATCTCAATGGGTATTCTGTCAATTCCTGGAGCCTTGTTTTTCACCTATTCCTTCAGTGCAACTTCAACTTCTTCCTTCAATACCATTGGTTCTTGATAATATGCCACCTCCTGAAATAGAGAATATTGACGAATTTTTTTTTGGTATAGCGACTCTATGTATTCTTTCCATGTTCTTTTGATGTTCCCTGCATCATTCAATATTTTTCCCATAGACTCTTTCAATATTACAACTTGAGGATTTATGTTTTTCTTCTGTACTCTCAGCTTCAGAAATGCTCAGCATGTTCTTTTTCAGTTTTCTAACTCGGATTTTTACCCATTTCGTTATAATAATTGACTTTGTCATCTCAAGCTGTTCTTTGCAATCTTTTGTTTAGCTCTTTTTCTTTTTTTTTCATCATTTCTTCCATTTGCTTTAGCTACTCTCCTTTCCAGATCAAATTTCAGAGTCTCTTCTGATATCCATTTTCACATTTTCTTCCTTTCCTGTCTTTTTAATGACCTTTTGCTTTCTTCATGTATGATGTTCTTGATGTCATCCCTCAACTTGTCTGGTTTTCAGTCATTGGTGTTCAATACATCAAATCTGTTCTTCAGATGGTCTCCAAATTTAGATGGGATATAATCAAGGTCATATTTTGCCTCTTGTGGACTTGTTTTAATTGTCTTCAGCTTCACCTTCAGCTTGCATATGAGTAATTGATGGTCTGTTTCACACTCAGCTTCAGGTCTTGTTTTGGCTGAAGATACTGATTTCTACATAGTTTAGTTATAATAACTTATGGTAAGATAACATTGAAATTTAGAGTATCTAGTTTGGGAGCTCTGGTAGCATAGTGGCTAAGACACTTGCCTGCTAACCAGACGGCTGGCGGTTCAAACCCACCAGCCACTCCTCGGAAGGA
>NW_006922448.1:35455-44249 GCF_000298275.1 Orycteropus afer afer
AGGAAGTGCAGCCAGAATGCTCCTTGGAAGCAAGAATGGCCAGACTTTGTCTCACCTATTTTGGTCATGTTGTAAGAAGGGACCATTCCCTGGACAAGGATGTCATGCTTGGTAGGGTGGAGGGTCGACGAAAGAGGGGGAGGCCTTCAACGAGATGGATTGACATGGTGGTTGTGATGATGGGCTCAAGTATAGCAGGGATTGTGGGGCTGGCGTGGGATCGGGCAGTGCTTTGTTCTGCTGTGCATAGGGTCACTATGAGTCAGAAATGACTCGATGGCACTTAACAACAACAACAACAACATACCTTCTCTAAAGCCATCTATTCTGAGCCACTTCATTTTCTAATAGTAAAAGCATTAGTACTACTGGACTCCAAAACATGAACATGTTTTCTACATCATGTAGTAGTTATTGACACTCTAAGCCTTCTATGATGATAAGCATAATAAAGCCCTCACATGATGCTAGGAGTTTACCTTGCCACACAACACCAGCTTGTTCTGAGGTACCAGTTGATTATGGCTTAATAACTAGATCTCCAGCTGTAACTATGTTCTCCAACTATAACCATACTAATTTTAAATATATCTTACCCAAGATGAAGTCTATTCCCATAATTATCCTACTGTATATGCAATACTGAACTCTTACCTTCAGGTTTAACTCAGGTCTGAGTGTCTTGAATAAATAGGCTATTATTTATTGCCTAAACCATCCAAGGAGGCTACACAATTTTATATGTCAAAAGTCTCTACATGGTGCAAATAGTTAAGTACTCAATTGCTAACCAAAAAACTGGTGGTTCATACTCACCCAGATGTACCCCAGAAGATAGCCCTGATATGACAAATCTTTGGATACTCTAGGGTTTGGCTCTGCACACATGGGTTTGGGGTTTGACATGAATTAGAATTGACTTGACAGCAATTCTTTTGTTGTTGATTCATGTGGTGGTTAAATTTGTGTGTCAGCTTGGCTGGGCCTGTTTGAGTTGCTGGGTAGCTGGTGGTAGTTATTCCCCACGATGATACTGCCAATCAACTCCATGATGGGACCTACCACGAAACAGCCGAGTAACTGTTTTAGGGATGTGGTCTGCTTCCCGTATATAAGAAAAACCTTTGGGAATGGTCTCTAGTTTATGGAACGCTTGAACCCTGCATGTAGGCATGTTGCTGTTTAGCAGCCTGCCATGCTCTGCTGATCTTAGGACTTTCAATGGACTTGAATTAATGGCCTGCTGTCTGGTTTGGTAACATTGGGATTGTGCCTTTTTACTTGTCAACCTTGGGCTTGTCAGTCTCAGCAGCCGTAGCTGTCTGAGTAAAGAAAAACCTCTAACTTCAGTGGGCCAGGAGCAGGAGGTGCAGCTGAAACCCAAGGTTGAGGGACTTTCACCCAGCCCCTAGAGGCTGGCAATTTGAACTCGGACTTAAAGCCATCCCATTTGTGGTATATTCCTGTCACAGTAGCACTAGGTAACCAGAACACATCATTAATATTAAAATATGTTTTCCTGCTTTTTAAATTGAGAAAAGAGAGAATGCTTAGCAGGGAAATGGTCTGACATATTCAGGACATTTAAAAAACACTAAAATGAATTTTCCATCCATAAAGAAAAGTATATGGAATAAGGTTATGTTAATTCGAGAAGATTGTTGTTGAGTCATCTTGACTACGTGGTATGTATTGTGACTTGAAGACATTGGCCAGAAGTTATATCTCATGGACTGAAATTCTTACTTTTATTTAAAATGCTATAAAAGAATGACTATGTGCTGGACAGATTATTCAGCATAATTTTAAAATGTGAGAAATGGTTGAGATCCATCAATATTCTTGTGTGGAATAATTTATTCAATGAATATTTGAGAGTGATGGTGGCATAATGCCTAAGACATTTGACTGCTAACCAGAAGGCTGGCAGTTCAAACCCACAAGCCACTCCTCGGAAGGAAGGTTGGGCAATCTACTTCTGTAATGATGCCACCTCTGATACCCAAGGAGGGGTCACTATGAGTTGGATCTTACTCTACAGCAATGGGTTTTTATTATGAGTCCTATATGTATTCAAAATGAGGAAGAAGAACACAATAAGTTCCTTAAGGAAGTTATAGTCTACTGAGGAGAAGAAACCTACCAAGAGGTGTGACACATCCCTTGTCTTAATATAGAATGCTCTGGTAATTAATAGTAGAGGCTCTTTATCCAGATTTGTCAGATAATGGGGACCCTCTCTTCTGTGGTGGTTTTAAGACACAGTGTATAATCTTCAACCATTCTGCCATCAAGAAATGGTGCTTATGCATCTCTCCTTGAGCCTAGAGGTACTGTGACAGCTTCAAACCATAGAATATGGTATGTGGCTCCTGCAGTAGCCATCAAAGTCCACTCCACTTCCAGGGAATGGTCCTGGAAAGATCAGCCTTGACACTTTCTCATCTGCAGCCCCAGAAACCACTTAGCAGAGACAAGCTAACCCTACTAACCTTACTGATTCCCTGCCAAAATTCCTGATTTACAGCCATAATTGTTATTTTAACCCACTACATTTTTGGAAAGGAGCTCTGGTGGTGTGTGGATAAGGCATCTGGCTTCTAACCAGAAGGTCAGTGGTTCAAACTCACCAGCTGCTCCATGGAAAGAAGATGGGGTGCTCTAGTTCCATAAGGGAGCTCTGGTAGCATAGTGGCTAAGACACTTGCCTGCTAACCAGACGGCTGGCGGTTCAAACCCACCAGCCACTCCTCGGAAGGAAGGTTGGGCAATCTACTTCCGTAGTGATACTGCCTCGGAAACCCAAGGAGGGGTCGCTATGAGTCGGGGCCGACTCGACGGCACATAACAACAACAACAACAGTTCCATAAAGATTTACAGCCTTGGAAACCCAATGGGGGTTGCTATCAGTCGGATTCAACTTGATGGCAGTGAGGTGTTTTTTTTTAAATTTGAGAATAGTTGTTTTATAGCAATAGACAATTGGAGCAGGTTTTGTGAGGAACTGATAGGTAAGGCCGTGTTGGGATTTACCAGGTGAAGAAAGAGTGGAAGGGTGTTTTGGTAGAAGCAGCAGCCTTGGCAGGGTCTTGAGTGAAAACAAGTCTTTACACTAATGACCCTTTGTTTACTGATGGGGAATTTTTTTCTTGCTCTGGAATAGATTATGATATCAGAGAATAATATCTGACAGTGAAGATTTCAAAGCAAGGAGTAAGGTGTTTCCAAGCCCATGTCATCAGCAAACAGTGGTATCCCTTACCTGGTGAAACCCACCCTGTCTCTTTCCTGTGACTGATTTACCTTCAAGAAACTCTTATTTTCCCAGGATAGGACAGAATCCTCAGACAGATGTTTTATGTAAAGATGATTATGTGCTATTCTGGTTACCTTGTGCTACTCTAACAGAAATACCACAAATGGGATGTCCTTAACAAACAGGAGTTTATTCTGTTACAGTTTGGATAGATTAAGTCTGAGTTCAAATTGCCAAGCTCTAGGAGCTGGGTGTAAGCCCTTTAACCTTGGGTTTCAGCTCTACCTCCTGCTCCTGGCCCACTGAAGCTGGAGGCTTTTCTTCACTCAGCTGCTGGCTGCTGAGGCTAAGCCTAAGGTTGACAAGTAATAAGACACAGTCCCGATATTACCACATGGCAGACCATTAATTCAAGTCCATTAAAAGTTCCAAGATCAGCATAGCATGGCAGGCTGCTGAACAATGACTTGGCTACATGCAGGGTTCAGGCATGCCATAAGCTAGAGGCCATTCCCAAAACTGCTGCTTGTATACAGGAAGCAGATCATATATCCAAAGCAGCTACTCAGTTGCTCCAACAGATTTCACCATGGAGTTAGTCACCAATCTCACCATAGGGAATAACTACATTCAGCTGGCCAACCACTCAACCAAGCCTAGCCAAGTTGACACACAAACTTAACCACCACATATGCCATTAGATAAAAGTGAAAGTTTCCATTAAGAAGGGAGGGAAAATAGATGAATAATTAAGAGAGAATTTCGATATGGGTGAAAGGAAAAGCAATATACCAAAAGCGTCTGACTAGCACAATATCACTAAGGAAAAGGAAGAGAGACACAGAGGAACAGACAATAATGGCAAACAAACACTATTGCAGACATAATACTGCATTATCAGTAATAACAAATACTAATCTACAGATGGATATATAGGCAGAGGTATGGATATGCAAATAGGAGTATACCCATGACTATACGTAAGTTTGGCAAACATTAATTCCTACATGTGCATTTGGATGTGCTATAAAAATATCCATATGCACTTTAACCATAAGAGAAGGTAAGGTTAGTATAACTTTTTAGCCACAATAAGCACTTTGAGGGAGTGGATCACTGGGCTTGCGGGCTGGAGACCATGGTTGCAGTGAACATCAAGCTCCATTGGCACAACATGTTATACAAAAATACTGTTCTACATCTTACTTGGATGAGTAGCAATTAGGGTCTTAAAAGCTTGCAAGTGGCCAACTAAGTGACAAATATCAGTCTCTCCTTGTCCAGTGCAAAGAAGAGTGAAGAAAATCAAAGATATGTGGAAACAGCCAAAGGACAAATGGACCCTGAGAACCTCAACCTATTGATCCAGAGACCAGAAGAACTAGATGATACCAGGCTACCAATGCTAATCACTTGGAAAGGGATCTAAATTGGAGATCCTGTAAAGAGTGGGAGAAAAATGTGGAACAAAACTCAAAATCATGAAAAAAAGAGATCAAGCTTACTGGTCTGATAGAGACTTGTGACACCCCTGAGACTATGGCCCTGAGTCACCTTTTGGGCCTCGAATTGACCTCACTCCTGTGGCTTAACTCTTAGCCAAACAGCAGATAGGCCTATGAACTAAACATCTACCCTAGGGAGGTGCACTCCTTAGAACAATCAACCTTGGGAGATCAGAAGGGCAACATTGGCATAGGGAGAAAGTTAGGGAGGCAGGAATGCATAGGCAAAGAAGAACAGGAAAAGGGTAACCACAGGGAGGAAGTGAGAGGTAAGATGTTACACTGTGGGGCACATAACTAGAGAAAGAGGAAGGATGAATAGAAGAAAATAAGTGAGAATCAGAAAAGTAACTAAAGTGAATTAATATCCCTAAGCCTAAATCAACTACAGTGAAACCTGTGAGAACTGGAGCACAACAGGACTGCCTTGTTTTTCTGGGTCTTGAAAGTTTTCCATCTTGACAGAGTGCAGCTTACCCCTTTTCTATCACTCTCTATTAGTGAAAAATATTTGAATTTTCCTTCTCTGACAGGTTTCTGACTTGTACATTTTCTGGCTTCTGCAGATTTTACCACATGAAGAATAATTGACAAATTGTGTATGTACAGTCCAAACTCATTCGAATCAGGAGCCTTCTATGACTGGAATAAGATAACTTGTTCTTAAACCCATTAGATAATATAGTTTGAAGAGCAAATCAGGACCAAGTGCATTATGTGCCCTAAGCATTAACATGAGTCATTCAAAATAAGAGTAAAAGTGGTTGCATTTTTCTCTCTCTTTTCCTAACCTGGAAAGATTCACTACAAAAGAAAGCATCCCTTTGATTTATAGAGGTCTTTTTACCATCCTGTATGTGTTTCAGATAATTATTTTTCTAAAAGCTTATGCATTTTTTAAAGGCTTTTCAATTTAGGATAAATGGACATGCATACATTTTCCTAGAATAGCGTTTCTAGACTCGAGGTCTTTGGAATCATAGGGTTCTACTACATATTAATTGTAGTGTGTCTAAAATTTTCTATAACAAAGTAGGTATATTTTTCCCTTTGGATATCATTCTGGATGACCTAGATCAAGCTCCAATGGGTGTGTAAGTCACTGAGAGGTCTTGCTGTAAAGTGCCTCTGTCCAAGTCTGTGGAAAGCAGAGACTCTGCATTTCTAGTAAAGTTCCAGGGGATGACAATGGTGCAGGTTTGAGGGCAAAAGGATATGTGACCAACTTAAATCTACTGCTCAGTGATGTCATGCTGCACTTGAGTTTGTGTCAGTGATCATATTTGATCAAAGTAGCACAGCAAGAGTTGTCACAGCTGAAGAAAGAATTTAGAAAGGTAAAGATTATTCGACAGCCCTCTGGTTGCAAATGACAAGCACTCTTATCAAAGCAGAATAAGTAAAATGGAATTTACTGGCACACATAATCAGGGGAACGCTGGCTGCATGTGGACTTGGATGGGAAGTTCCCTGTTAGCTGCACTGTCTGTCTATCCTTCACTTCTGTCATCTGGGTTGAAAGTCACTGGGCAATCAGGCTGCCCCTGGCAGCTCCAGATCTGCAACTTCTCAAATGCCTGTGCTGTGCTTGGCCATCACTTTTGGACTGTTTTTTTTTTTTTTTCCCTTTTCTCTCTCTTATGTGTGCGATACTGTGACAAGCTGTTTGAATGTCTAACTTGTCTAAAGTTTGCTTGTCTAAAGCAGTGCCCTCTCCCACACTTGGGAACTCATACAGATGTCCTCCAATTTTCAGCCCCCTGTTTATGATGTGTTTCAATCTTTCCTTGTTGACAGCCTTGGCCTAGAGGACCCTTAGAAATTTGTGTATGAAGTGTGTCTGTGGGGTGGGGGGGTTATGTTTTAATTGCATGAAATTTGTGTACTAATGAGACATTATCTCAACTATAAAGTGTTAATATTTATCTGTAGTCTGACTATGCTATTACCTTTTTACCCTCTCTTTTTTATCGATTGCAATTTAATTTTTGTTTTGTTTTCAATTTTAACTACTGCATATATTCTTTTAGAATCATATAAGAGCCAGGCCTGGGTGATACCCCTGAAATTGTAATAAAGGAGAGATCCAACAAAACTAAACTAACCTACTCAACAACATAAAAGTTCTCCCTAGTCAGGTTTGCATGCTTGAAAATCTCAGTCTATAAATACTAAAATTCAGCAGGTTCTTTATAAGTAAAAGATACATAAAAAGATCATACATTTGCAAAGAAGAATACTTTTAAGAACAGAATCCTGAGTTCCAGTAAGATGGCAGAATAGACAGAAAGACTGCACAGACCCTCTTCAACAAAGAAAAGGGAAATCAATTAACACAGACACAGAAGATAATCCTGGACTGCTGAGCCTTGAAGGGAAGGATATAGAAGTGGACTAAACCCCAACTAGCTGAAGAATTTGCATGAAAATACCAAAAAAAGGAGACATACGGAGCTGCAGTCTGTCAGCAATCCTGAGCGATCCAGACAGCACAGACAGCTTGGAGAGTGCTGAGTGGTGGTAGGACCTAAGAATTAACCTAAAAATCAGCCCTGCTAGCCAGGGACAGCATGGAGGACTGCTCTGGTGGCTGGGGAATAAATGGAGAAGGCTAAGAGAAAGGCGGGCTGAGCTATGGACTTTTTCCTGTCGGGAGGGTGCCACCATTTTGAATGTTTACAAGTGGCTTGACCATTTTGGATATTTAAAGAGACAGTGCTCTCTCAGATTCCAGGGGCTTAAGAACAGGTTCTGCTTGCCAGCAACACCAAAGACACTCCGGACCTGCACGACTAAAAAGGTATGACATTCCTCTTGTTACAATTATACCCCACACCCACTTGGTGAATGGAGGTGCAGCCATCCCCCACTCCCATCCACCTTCTGGGCCCGCAGGAACTCCATCCTAGTCTGTGTGCTCAGATGGAGGCTGGGTGCCCTGACCTGTCCTCCACCACTTTTTTTTCTCTTTTAATTTTTTTTCTTTTTCACTTTCTTTTTTCTGGTGTTTAGTTTGCTTGTATTTGTCTGTTTTAAAACTACTATTATTATTAATACTTTTGTCCTTTCTACTATTATTCTTTAGCTTTTCCCTCCCAGGTCCTACTTTTCAGCTTTTATTCTTTTCCCTGTTCTTGTTTGAAATTTTTTTTAATATGTTCCCCCCCCCCTTTTTTTAGTGGTTAACCACATTCCTTGTTTATCTTCCTTGCATATTTCCCATTTTTTCTTCATTATTCTCCTTCTCTACCTTTTTTCTCTTAGTGCTCTGTCCCCAGATATTGCAGGTGTTCTAGTTTTTTTCTTCTTCTTTTTCCCTTTTTACTTCTTTTGGTTACTGTTCTTGTGTGATTACATGGTATATTTTTTGTCCATGTGCTTTTAGTTTTTTGATGGTTATTCAATTGTAATTTTTGCCTAACTGAGTGGGAGACAGCAACAGTCCCCATAAGACACAACTACATGCACAACTCCTACAACTTCACTTACTGAGCGAGAGCCACTACCTCCTTCTCCAGCAATGGGCCAATGATGCAAAACCACCAAGAGCCTGAATCACCCTTGGCTGCCCTTCACAAACAGTTAACAGAGATCTAAATACAACAATGCCACAATGTCTTGGAGACAACAGACCATCACAGTCCACACAAAGAAGCAAGAAAAGTGGTAGAAACAAGGGAGCAGTATACAGATCCAGAACACATTCCTGAGGAAGAAGCAGCATTGGAACTCTCTGATAAGGAATTAAAAATAATTATATTTAGGTGTCTTCAAAGGATTGAGTGAAACACCAAAAAAAAAAAAAAAAGAAAGAAAGAAAAAACCCTAGAAGAATTTTGGAAGAAAATACAAGAGCAAAATGACACAATATATGAAAAATTAGAAATGATTCTAAATCTACAGATGGAAATCCAGAAGATTAATCCTAAATTGTCAGATATAGATAACACATCGGAAAGGCAAAGGAGTAGAATAGATGAAATGGAAGACAGAATTAATGAGATTGAAGACAAATAACTGAATACTTCTTTG
>NW_006922448.1:44674-46647 GCF_000298275.1 Orycteropus afer afer
AATAGCAAATAACAACCAACCATTAATACACAAGATAACATAACCCAGAAACCACAGCTATGGACATATCCAAAGTAAAATGAGCTTCCAAGATTGTAAACAGGGAACCAGAGACATCAATTGGCAAGTGAGGACAACTACAAACGAAAAGAGGGAAAAGACTCTGCAGTTACAGGACTTCTAAATTGTGAGGAAATTAAGAGTATTGCAAGATAGAATGGACTGTTCTAAACTCAGGGAGAAAATTATAGATCATAGGGTAACCTCAAAGAAAAATGATAAACCTTCACATCACAATAAAAAAGATGACAAGCACAAATATTCAGCATGTACTAAAACAAGAGCAACAAAGGAAATGATAACACAATTCATAAATATAATGAGCTGAGCACAGAAAATAATATGGAACAAAGAAACTAGGGACACCATGAAAAAGCACATAAAATGACAGCAACCAATTCATACTTGTCAATAATTACACTGAATGTTAACAGATTAAATGCACCATTCAAGAGATGGAGAGTTACAGATTGGATAAGAAAACAAAACCCATCAATATGCTGCCTACAAGAGACCCACCTTAGAGAGAAAGACAAAATAGACTAAAAATCAAAGGTTGGAAAAAGATATATGAAGCAAATTGCAACAGGAAGAGAGCAGGAGTGGTAATATTAATTTCTGATCAAATTGACTTTAAGATAAAAACACCATACGAGACATGAAAGGACGTTATATAATGATTAAAGTAACAATTGAACATGAAGACAAAATCATAATAAATATCTATGGACCCAATGAAAGGTCCTCAAAACACATAACTCATACATTAAAAGTGTTGAAAAGCCAAATAAATGACTTCACAGTCATAGTGGGAGAGTTTAATACACCACTTTCTTTGAAACATAGAACAACTGGAAAGAAATTCCTCAAAGATGCAGAAGAGCTAAACAATACAATCTACCAACTTGCCTAATAGACATCTACAGAGCATGTCACCCAACAGTAGCACAATATACATTCTTTCCCAGTGCACATGGAAAATTTTCCATGATAGACCATATGTTAGGCCATAAAGCAAGCCTTCATAAATTTAAAAACATCGAAATACTGCAAAGCATGTTCTCAGATCATAATGCTATCAAATTAGAAATCAACAATAGGAAGATCAACAGATAAAGAATAAACACATGGAAAATGAACAACATCCTCCTTGAGAAGGTAAGAGAAGAAATAAAAATTGAATATTAGAAAATTCCTTGAATCAAACTAGAATGAGAACACAACATACCAAAATCTTTGGGACACAGCAAAAGCAGTGATCAGAGGACTATTTATAGCAATAAGTGCACACATCAAAAAAGAAGAAAGAGGCAAAATCAATACTTTAAACCAGCATCTCCAACAATTAGAAAAAGAAGAGCAAGAAAAGCCTACAGTCACCAGAAGAAAGGAAATAATCAAGATTCAAGCAGAAATCAATGAAACATAAAATAGAAGGCTACTGAAAAAAATCAACAAGACCAGAAGTTGGTTTTTTGAAAAGATCGATAAATTTGACAAACCACTGGCAAATTTAACAAAGGAAAAGAGGGAGTGAATACAAATAACATGAATAAGAAACGATATAGGTGACATCACAAAAAAACCAACTGAAATAAAAAGGATAATATCGGGATACTATGAAGAAATGTACTCCAACAAATTAGAAAATCTGGAAGAAATAGACAAGTTTCTAGAAACACACCACTTACATAAACTAACACAGATTGATGTGGAAAAGTTGAACAAGCCCATCACAAAAGAAGAAATTCAACAGGTCTTCAATAAATTACCAACTAAACAAGTCCTGGGAAGAGTGTTCAGCCAGGGGGCAGTTTAAGCATAGGTACTGAAACAAGGCGGGCTTGTGCTTACTCACTGATCTGCACTGAACACGTTCCCTTGTTACCCTACAGAAAGGGACCAGGTCTTCG
>NW_006922448.1:51147-51584 GCF_000298275.1 Orycteropus afer afer
CCTTCTAAAAATTAAATTTTTATGTGCTTCCAAAGACTTCTCCAAAAGACTCAAAAGAGAACCTACAGATTTGGAAAAAAAATATTTGGTAATGACATATCTCACCAGAGACTTATCTCTAGAATTTATAGAACACTTCAACACCTCAATAACAAAAAGACAAACAATCAAATTACAAAATGGGGAGAAGACATGAATAGACACTTCACCAAGGATGATATTCAAGTGGCCAACAAACATATGAAGAAACACTCATGATCATTAGCTATTAGAGAGATGCAAATCAAAACAACAATGAGATTCCCTCTTGCTCCAGCACTTGTATCAAAGTACAACAAAACAGAAAATAACAAATGCTGGCGAGGTTGTGGAGAGATTGGGACTCTCATACTGGTGGGACTGCAAAATGGTACAACCATTGTGGAAAGCAGTATGGC
>NW_006922448.1:52955-59913 GCF_000298275.1 Orycteropus afer afer
TGGTTTCCAGCCAAACAAAAGACAGGCATATGAGTTGAACATTTACCTGAGGTAGATACACTCCTTCGAGAGAACAATCATGGGAGAAAGAAGGGCTTCTTATGCATAGGGAGACAGCTCAGGGGGCAGGAGTGCATGGAAGGATGGATGCAGGGAAGAGGTAATTGTTGGGAGGAAGAGGGAGGGGAGCTATTGCATTGTGGTAAATTTTGATCAATGTCATGAGACAAAGTGCATGTGAACTGCCGTATGGAAAGTGAATTTGCTCTGTAAATTTTCACCCAAATCACAATAATAATAATAATAAAGAACCCATGAAAATAGTCAATAATTTCTGGCCAGCTCTAAAAAGAAAAAAAGAATGAAATCCTAAATAAATATAGCTGCTGGCATCAATTGGAATGCCAAAAGGAAGACGTAAGAGATATTTTAGGAATTATCATATCTTTCATTTAAAAATTAAAGTGTAGGTGGGTGCACAGCAGAAAAGAACAAGCTGGGCGTGAGGTCTTGCTGATTGGAAAGTGAATCTAGGCTCTGCCATTTTCAGCCCTAAGACCTAAGTCAAGATGCTCTGTACCTTGGATCCTGGTTCTTTCCCTGTAATAGTGATATCTAAGTTGAGAGATCTTGAGTATGAAAATAACGATCAGACATTGCTTAGAGAGTATGTCAGCTATAATAATCACTCAATAATAGTTTACATTTTTTTTTTTTTTTTTAAGTCTGATCACTCTAGTAGCTCTGGTAGTGTAGTGCCCAAAACATTTGACTGCCAACCCAAAGGTTGGCGGTTCAAACCCACCAGCCATCCCTCAGAAGGAAGGTTGGGCAATCTACTTCCATAGTGATACTGCCTCAGAAACCCAAGGAGGGGTCACTATGTGTTGGGGCCGACTTGATGGTACATAAGAACAACAACAATCAGCCTACTAAGTTGTTGTGATTATTTTTTTAATGTGTGTTTGAGAAGGCTGAGTAGATTTAGGATACTAGGTTGGCAATATTATATGATTATTTCATGAGGAAAAAGGATAAGAGTTCAGGAACATGACCCCTCATTGAGATTTCATTCCACAATATCAAAGAACAACTTCATAACCACCCTTCCAAAGTCCCCATCACATGAGTATTTATATGATGAAAAGTTTTCTTGAAGAAATGTAAGGTAGAGTTGATTTCATTTATTTAATTTATCAAAAAGTTAATTTCAACACTTGAGCTTGTGAGCATTTTCTCATATCTATGGCTCTTGTTTCTGGTTCTACATTTCTATTTCCTTAAGTGATGTGGTAGTTAAGGTTGTGTGTCATCTTGCCTTGGCTGTGATTTTGAGTGCCTTTGCAGATGGATGCAGTTATTCCCCACGGTGAGATTGGACGTGGTGTAATCAACTCTATGATAGAATCTATTGTGAGCAGCTAATTTGTTGAAGAGGAGTTGCCTTCTGGATGTGGACTGCTTCCAGTGTATATGGAGGAGCTTTGGGAAAAGTCTAGCTTTTTGCTCTTTTTGGATCCTGCATTTGGCCTGTAATCATCTCTAGTTACTGGACTTGAACCAGTGGCCTACCATGTTGCCTGTTGATCTTGAGATTGCTGCCTTTGCAGCCTGTGAGCCAACAACTTGCCATTTTGCTTGCTGATCTTGGATTCCTCAGCCTTAGCAGCCAGCAGCTGTATGACTCAGGAGAAGCCTCTTGCTTGCTCCAGTGGGCCTGGAATGCAGAGGTGAATGAAGCCCAAGGTCTCGGGATGTCCACTTAGCCCTGAGAGCTGGCACTTTGAACTTGGACTTCTAGCCTAGTCTTACTCTAGAGCTGGCACTCTGAATTCAGACTTCTAGCTTCTTTAACTGTAAGAGAATATATTTCTGTTTCTTAAAGCCATCTACTTGTGTTATTTCTGTAATAACAGTGCTAGAGAACTGAGATAAGTGATTAGCAGTGATCCATGAAATTGTGATTTGTAGGGGACTGCTTAAGTCTGTGTTTGTTGCTGTAGTAATGAACAGCATTAAAAACTGAGAAAAATAAAAGGGAAAAAATAATGAAGAGTCCTATAAAGAATCAGAGAAATTGAAAACAGGACTATGTGACCCATCTGAACAGCAATAATGCAGCTGTATGTATTTTTCTTGCTTGGTTAATTTCATCATAAAGTTAATAAATATTAAAATCACTGATTGTCTACTCATTCGCCACATAGTTTCTCATCTATTGACAATACAAATTTTCATTACTTGATTTTTACTCTTAAACTGCTGACACTTGCTATTTCAGATCGTCATGCAAATTTGCATTCTAGTGGATCACTTTTCTTTGGAATGGGCACATATATGGATCTCTTCTAATCAGTTGGCAAAGTAGCTGTCTTCCAAATTTCTTGGCATAAATGAGTAAACACTTTCAGTATTGTATCTGTTTGTTGAAACACCTCAATGAATATTGTCAATATCTGGAGTCTTGTGTTTTGCCAATTCCTTCAGTGAAGCTTGCACTTCTTCTTTCAAAACCATCAGTTCTTGATCATATACCTCCTAAAATGGTTGAATGTTGACCAATTATTTTTGATACAGTGACTCTGTGTATTCTTTCCATCTTCTTTTAATGCTTCCTACATTGTTCACTATTTTGCTCATTGACTCTTTAAAGATTACAACTCAAGCCTTGAATTTTTTCTTCAGTTCTTTCATCTTGAGAAATGCTGAGTGTGTTTTTCACTTTTGATTTTCTAACTACAGGTCTTTGCACATTTCATTATAATAGTTTACTTTATCTTTTCAAATTGCCCTTTGAAATCTAACATTCAGCTCTTTTACTTCCTCATTTTTCCATTTGCTTTAGCTACTCTCTATTCAAGAGCAAGTTTTAGAGTCTAGTCTGACATCCATTTTGGTCTTTTATTTTTTTCTTGTCTTTAATGACCTTTTGCTTTCCTCATGTATGATGTCCTTGATGTCTTCCCACAACTCATCTATTCTTTGGTCATTGGTGTTCAATATGTCAAATCTGTTTTTCAGATGGTCTCTAAATTCAGGTGGAATATACTTAAGGTTGTATTTTGGCTCTTGTGTTTTAATTATTTTCAACTTAATATTAAACTTGCATATGAGGAATTGGTGATCTGTTCCATAGTTGGCCCCTGGCCTTATTCTGAGTGATAATGCTGAGCTTCTCCATTGTCTCTTTCCACATATGTAGTCAATTTGATCCCTGTGTATTCCATCTGGCAAGGTCCACATGTTTGGTCACTGTTTATGTTGTGGAAGAAAAACTTTTATTGATTAGTAAATACAATTAGAAATTAAGCTCCTCAATCTTATGAGGTTCAATATTAGTGTTAAATGAAGAGAACAATTCTGATATTCTTCAGAAGAAAATTAACAAATAGAACGCAGGGCCCTGTTTGAAAATTGACTTAAAATTCTAATTATTATTAAATGAAAGAATATTTTCATTTCAATTGCCATTAAAAAATTAAAGTTGCAAAAATCTTAAAGATTTTCCTAGAAATTATACAAAAGTGGATTAAAGAAGATATTCAAAATTGCTGCATTGAAATTATACTGAGAAACCATTATTATTTGACTCATTTAAAATTATCTTCTACATAGACAATCTCTTTTCATATATCAATTTACATGTCTGTTCTAGTTACCTAGTATAGCTCTGACAAGAATATACCACAAATGGGATGACTTGAACAAATAGGAATTTATTCTCTTACAGTTTGGGAGGCTAGAAGTCCAAGTTCAAAGTGCCAGGCTCTAGGGGCTGGGTGAAAGCCCTCCAACCTTGGGGTTCAGCTCTGCCTCCTGCTGCCAGCCCACTAGAGCTAGAGGATTTTCTTCACTCAGACAGCTGCTGGCTGCTGAGAATGAAAAACCCTAGGTTGGTAAGTAAAATGGCACAGTCCTGATGTTATCAAACCACATGGCAGGCCATTAATTTAAGTCATTGAAAGTCCCAAGGTTGGCAGAGCATGGCAGGCTACTGAACAACCACAGAGCCACATGCAGGGTTCAAGCATGCCATAAGCTAGAGACCATTCCCAAAATGGTTTCTTATATATGAGAAGCAGACCACATAACCACAGTAGCTACTCAGCTGCTCCAATAGATTCCACCATGGAGTTGATTGTCAATCTCATGGTTGCCCAATCTGCCAACAGCAGAGACCAACACTGAGTCCACAATATGGAACCATTCCTCAGGGTGATCAGCCAGCCACCTGGTGGCAGGTTGATTACATTGGACCACTTCCATCATGGAAAGGACAGCGTTTTGCTCTTACTGGAATAGATACTTATTCTGGATATGGATTTGCCTTCCCTGCACACAATGCTTCTGCTAAAACTACCATCCGTGGACTTACAGAATGCCTTACCCACCGTCATAGTATCCCATACAGCATTGCTTTGGATCAAGGGACTCATTTCACAGCAAATGAAGTGTGACAATGGGCTTAGGCTTATGGAATTCAACATGTTCCCCATCATCCTGAAGCAGCTGGCTTGATAGAACGATGGAACGGCCTCTTAAAAACACAAATACGGTGCCAGCTAGGTGGCAATAGCTTGAAGGGTTGGAGCAATGTTCTCTAGGAGGCTGTATATGCTCTAAACCAGCATCCAATATATGGTTCTGTTTCTCCAATAGCCAGCATTCATGGATCCAGGAACCAAGGGGTGGAAACAGGAGTGGTACCACTTACTATTACCCCTAGTGACACACTCAAAAATTTTTGCTTCCTGTCTCTGCTACCCTATGCTCTGTGGGTCTGGAGATCTTAGTCCCAAAGGGAGGAACACTCCCACCTGGAGATCTTGGATTCATCATTCGTTGGAGTCAACAGCCAGTGTGCTGCCTGCCAGCCTTGAACTCCTCAGCCCCTGTGGTTGCAAGAGCCAGGAAAAGCCTCCAGCTTGACGTTTGATCCAGGAACTTTGGACTTGCCAGCTTCTATAAGTGTGTGAGCCATTTTCCTAAGATAAATTTCTCTCTATATATACATATATATATAAGCTTTACTGTTTTTTGTTTCTCTAGAGAACCCAGTCTAACACATTTGGAACCCAGAGTGGTTCTTGAGAGACAAAATCATAAGGATGGGCTTCCTAAATTGGTTCTCCAGTTTGATTAATCTTGAAGACACTAGTGACCCTGCATCTGTTAGTAAAGAAGGCCCTGCTAATCCATGGCATGAGGTGGCAATATTAATATGCGAAATAACACCACCAATAGATCAAGTAATTGTGAGAAGTGACACTCTGGGTGATTGGATATTTGATACTTTCCTGCAATTTTATCAGCATAAGGAGTATAAGGAAGCTGGTTGGTTGGTCTTACTTACACTAGACCAAGTGGTGAAAGAGCAAGATGAGCTCAGACCTGCTGAGTCTCTGCTTAAGCACCTCAGTGCTTCCAGTTGTGCGCTAAAAGAAAGCATTTTATCTTCTAGTAAGAGAGAAGATATTGCTGAAAAGCAAACCCACAGTTTTATTGTAAGGGTGGCTGAATTACAATGCCAATTAAATTGCCAATCCAGAATGATGTCTGACATTAAAGTGAGGGCATTGATTGGAAAAAAATGGGATCCTGAAACCTGGAATGGGGACATATGGACAAATAATCAGGAAGATCAGGATATGGAGCCTGTAAATTCTGTTGAATCCCTCCCATCTGAACAGATAACTGTAAAACCGTTATCCCCTCCACTTCAGTTTGATGGAACCAGTCCTGCTGGGTCATTGCCTGAGGCAGAGACCATGGAAGACATTCCTGAATGCTCTCAGGAACTGTCTCAACCACCCATTGTTGCTGCCAGACCTATAACTAAAATTAAGTCCAAGTGAGCCCCAAAAGGTGAAATAGAAAGTGTGACTGAGGAGTGGTATGCTATACCCAAAAAGACCTACTTGATTTTGCTAACATGTACAGAGAGAAAGCTGGAGTATATGTATGGGAATGGCTACTGAGGGTGTGGGATAATGGTGCAAGGAATGTAAGATTGGATCAGTCTGTGTTTATTGATTTAGGCCCACTAAGTATGGATTCTTCTTTCAAAGTCTCAGCTCGAGAGGTTAGGAAAGGATCTAATACTTCATTTGGTTGGCTTACTGAAGCATGGATTATGCGGTGTCCTACCTTAAGTCAAGTTGAAGTACCAGACCTGCCTTGCTATAATGTAGAGAAGATATCAAGAGGCTTAGGGAAATTGGCCTGTTAGAATGGATTTATCAGATTAGACCCTTAGAGCCAGAAATGGAGAGTCCAGAAGACACACCTTTCACCAGTACCGTGAGGAATAAATTTGTGAAGGGAGCTCCAGCATCTTTCAAGACTGCTGTGATTATTATTTTATGTAAACCTGATTTGACAGTGGGGAATGGCCTAATTGAACTAAGACACTTAACTATGATGGGGTTGATTGGACCCCATGGTAGTAAGAGCCAAGTGGCAGCAGTTAATCGACAAAGGCAAGGTGGGCGTGGTTACCATAATGGACAGCAGATTCGGAACAGTAATCAGAATAATCTGACGCATGTGGAATTATGGCATTGGCTACTTGCTCATGGTGTTCCTAGTAGAGAAATACATGTCAAGTCTACTAAATATTTATTTAATCTGTATAGACAGAAGAATTCTAGGTCACATGAATAGCAACCTAGATTGAATCGCCAGAATACAGAGTCACGACCTCTCAATCAATTCCCAGACTTGAGTCAGTTTACAGACCCACAACTTTTTGAATGAAGGGGAGGTCAGGTCCCTTTGAGGCAGGACCCCACTCCTGGTACCAAATGTGTTATACAGGATTCTCTAGAGAAACAAAAACCAGTAAATCTTATATATATATATGTATATATAGGAGCTCTGGTAGCATAGTGGCTAAAGCACTTGACTGCTAACCAGAAGGCTGGTGGTTCAAACCCACCAGCCACTCCTCGGAAGGAAG
>NW_006922448.1:60013-63329 GCF_000298275.1 Orycteropus afer afer
CTAAAGCACTTGACTGCTAACCAGAAGGCTGGTGGTTCAAACCCACCAGCCACTCCTCGGAAGGAAGGTTGGGCAATCCTACTTCCGTAGAGATACTACCTTGGAAACTCAAGGAGGGGTCGCTATGAGTCAGGGCCGACTCGACAGCACATAACAACAACAACAACATATATATATAGAAATTTATTTTAGGAAAATGGCTCACACACTTATAGAAGCTGGCAAGTCCAAAGCTCCTGGATCAAACATCAAGCTGGAGGCTTTTCCTGGCTCTTGCAACCACAGGGGCTGAGGAGCTCAAGGCTGGCAGGCAGCACACTGGCTGTTGACTCCAATGAATGATGAATCTAAGATCTCCAGGCCGAATGGTGGACTGTTCACTCACAGACAGTTGTAGGCAGCACAACATAATCCTGATTCACAGAAGAATATCTCTCTTCCCAGGATGTCCCTGGATATACTGGAAGCAGGCCACACCCCTAGGGAAACTCCCTTTCAACAGATTGGCCACTCAGAACATAGTTATCTGATCCCATCATGGGAACAATCATACCACAACAGCTCAAACCACACAGAATTGTGGTCCAGCCAAGTTGACACACAGCTCCAACTATTACACTCACCATGGGGAATAAATACATTCAGCTGCCCAGCCATTCAACCAGGCCCAGCCAAGTTGACACACAAATGTAACCACCACAATATCCTTAAGATTTTTCTGAATAGGGAGTACTATATGAAAAAGGAAGAGCACTTGCTAAAGGTGCCTACAATTTCTGTGTTACACAAAGAGATTCAGTTCAGTGAAACAATCTTTAACAAATAATAATATAATATGGACTCCTAATACAAATGGCTTAAATTATATATGTTTAATAGAATTTTTCAATATGAAAATTTCTAAATTCTCCATTTCTTAGAAAAATGTTGAATTTAATAAATAGTAAATAAAAATAAGTAGTCTTTCAAAACTATGGCAGAGTTATCTGGTTATAAGTGGCCTCTAAAGAGAAGTCCTGGCACGCAATCAATCTGCCATGCTTTTGTTTCCTGTTAATGGAAATTTGTGACTCTGGAAGAATAAGCTGGAAAAATGGGGCCTGCTGTCCCTTTTCTGATGTCTCCTGTATAAAGGGAGTCTGTGTCTCTGCACCCCTCTGTAATGCACCTCTCCTCAGCCTCTTAGAAATGGACAGTGGAATATGGCCAGGGTGTCCTATAGCCCCAAACTCCCTACTGGGCTCTTCTCTCCCAGTGGTCCAGGTGGCCATGTCTGTGCTTCCTTGGCAGATGAGATAAACATAAAGGGAAGAGAGTGGTATTTTGCTTCCTATCACATGCTTCACAGCCAGAGGTGAGAGTTGAATTCCCATTTCCATCACTTACTAGCTGTAATCTTGAATAACTTAGCTTTGGGCCTCAGCTTCATTTTATGTTAAAAAGAAAGAAAGAAAGATAATGAAAATCATTACCCCATGGTTTGTTGTGAAAGTTAGTTGAGAGACTCTTTGTAAAAGGCTTAGCATGGTGTTTAGCCCACAGGTGTAGTTACACATGAGCCATTGCTTCTATTTTCAAATGCACATGTTTGTATATATCAAAGATCAACATTACTATTATCTTCTTCGTTTTTTTTTTTTTTTTTACCCTCTCCATTCCTGCCTATGCTACTCACCTATCTTACAGACAGGCCACATCTGATCTTGTATGACTTTATTGCAAGTCATCTATTCCTCACCTATGCAAGTTGCATCCTCGAGACCCAAATGCATGTGTTCTGTTTTTTCACACACTTGGGTTAAGGCACCAGTGCATGCCCTGTCTTCCAAGTTAAACCCTTCCAGTCACTCTTGATGTCCCCTCTCTAGTTTGTCCTATGGTGAGCTCTATCCACTTGGCTCTAACCCCATTTATTCAGTTCCCCACTCTTTGAGGGGACAGTACAGAGTGGTCACAACCTTTGCCCTCTAGCCCTTCCACAGAGCCCTTATAACTGACACCACCCCAGCTTGATACAGGGTTATGTCTCTCCAAACCTTCTTCTGCTCTGAAAGAATCATAGCTCCATTCCTCACAGAGTTCCAGGACCACCAGGACTTAGTTTCCTAGCTCAGGGGTATACGCCGGTTTCAACTCTGCTGTGGTTGGCTCTGGCATCCTCTGTAGCCAATGACCTCTAACCACTAACTGTGCCCTATGCTCCCCACCCATGGCATTGAGAAGCTAGGGTTTACCCCAAAGCACAGAGATTTCCAATCTTCAACCGCTACTTCTGCTGAGGCTACCTTTATTCCAGGCCTTTCCACTTACCTTTATTACCAGAATTTTCTTCCTGAAAATCCAATCAAATAGAAATGGTAAGACCTAATTTCCCCAGAAAGAGCAAATGCCAGCTTGGTATGATCCTACCAGGAAGAAAAGAGTGGGGCTCAAGAGGCAGCAGATCTCACCACAACCCAGTGGCCTCCATGCTCACACCTTTATGACTTGTACACTGTGCCTGCTCACCTTCTTGGTAACCTCCTACCCACCCCAGCTCTTCACCTTCTCAAATGTTTCTCTAGCTCTGAGTAGTCTTCTCTGTTGGACTTGGTCACTAGCACTGACTGCTGAGGGTGACATAATTTCAGATCCTTCTCTCCTTAGCTGTCCCAAGGGGTCTTTGGTGTCTGAAGGACAGGCCTTGGTGTCCATAGGGCTCTTCCCATGCATCTGCACCACAGACCTTGTAAATATAGCAGCCAACAAATCATGTCATCATTTATTGCCTGCATGACTGTTTTCTTCTTAGATGACAAGCTCCTAGTATAATTAGGAAAAATATGCTCTTTGTAACAATCCTAACTCAACGATCATTGGTAAGTGAACAGATAAATGGAATCTTTGTTTACTGAATTTGGCATCCTGTATTTATTTATTTATTTATATTATTGTGATTTGGGTGAAGATTTACAGAGCAAATTCACTTTCCATATAGCAGTTTACATATACTTTGTCTCATGGCGTTGACCACAGTTTACCACAATGCAACAGCTTCCCTCCCACTTCCTCTCCATTGTTATCTCTTCTCAGTGTCCATCCCTCCATGGACTCCTGCTCCCTAAGCTGTCTCCCTGTGCATTGGCAGCTTTTCTTTCTCAATGATTGTTCTCTCTAAGGAGTGTATCTACCTCAGGTAAATGTTCAACTCATATGCCTGTCTTCTGTTTGGCTGGAAACCATAGGTGTGGGTTCAATTCCAGACCTGAAGGGCAGCTAGGGGCCATAGTCTCAGTGGTTCCACCAGGCTCTATCAGACCAGCAAACCTGGTCTCCC
>NW_006922448.1:66624-72735 GCF_000298275.1 Orycteropus afer afer
TTGAAGTTAAAGACAATTAAAACAAGTCCACAAGAGCCAAAATATGATCTAGAATATATCCCTCCTGAATTTAGAGATCATCTAAAGAACAGATTTGATTCATTGAACACCAATGACTGAAAACCATAAGAATTGTGGGATGACATCAAGAGCATCATCCATGAATAAAGCAAGAGGTTACTAAAAAGACAACAAAAGGAGAGAAGACCAAAATGGATGACAGAAGAGACTCTGAAAGTTGCCCTTGAGTGGAGAGTAGCTAAAGCAAATGGAACAAATGACAAGATAAAAGAACTGAACTGAAGATTTCAAAGAGCAGCTCGAGAAGACAAAGTCAATTACTATGATGAAATGTGCAAAGACTTAGCGTTAGAAAACAAAAAGGGAAGAACATGCTCAGCATTTCTCAAGCTGAAATAATTGAGGTAAATATTTATGCATTTAGTTGCAATATTGAAAGATTTTAAGGGCAAAATATTGAATGATGCAGGGAACATCAAAAGAAGATGGAAGGAATACACAGAATGACTGTACCAAAAAAGCAGGTTGATCTTCATCCATTTCAGGAGGTGGCATATGATCTAGAACTAATGGTACTGAAGGAAGAAATCAAAGCTGCAATGAAGAAATTGGCAAAAAACAAGGCTCTGGGAACTGACAGAATACCCATTGAAATATTTTAACAAACAGATGCTACACTAAAAGCACTCACTCAGTTATGCCAGGCGATTTGGAAGACAGCTACCTGGCCAACTGACTGGAAGAGATCCATATTTGTACTCATTGCAAAGAAAGGTGATCTCACAGAATGTGGAAATTATCAAACAATATCATTAATATCACACACAAGTAAGATCTTACTGAAAATATTTCAAAAATGGTTACAGCGGTACATTGACAGAGAACTTCCAGAGGTTGATGCTGGTTTCAGAAGAGGATGTGGAACAAGGGATATCATAGCTGTTGTCAGATGGATCTTGGCTCAAGGCAAAGAATACCAGAAAGATGTTTACTTGTGCTTTATTGACTATGCAAAGGCATTTGATTGTGTGGATCATGACAAATCATGGATAACATTGAGAACAATGGGAATTCCCAAACAGTTGATTATACTTACGAGGAACCTGTATCTTGACCAGGAGGCTGTCATTCGAACTGAACAAGGGGACACTATATAGTTTAAAATCAAGAAGGGAGTGTGTCAGGGTTGTATCCTTTCCCCATGCTTGTTCAATCTATATGCTGAGCAAATAATCTGAGAAGCTGGACTATATGAAGAAAAATGTGGCATCAGGATTGGAAGAAGAATCATTAACAACCTGAGATATGCTGATGATACAACTATGCTTGCTGAAAATGAGGACGACTTGAGGCACTTACTCATGAAGATTGAAGAACACAGTCTGAAGTATATAAAGAAGACAAAAATCTTCACAACTGGACCAATAAGCAGCACCACAATAAATGGAGAAAAGATTGAGGTTGTCAAAAAATTCACGTTGCTTGTTTCTACAATCAATGCCAATGGAAGCAGCAGTCAAGACATTAGATGATGTGTAGCACTGGGCAGATTGGCTGTGAAGAAATTCTTTCAAGTGCTGAGGAACAAGGATGCCTCCTTGAGGACTAAGGTGCGGCTGACACAGGCCGTGATATTTCCAATCGTCTTATGTGCATCTGAGAGCTGGACAATGAATAAGGAAGACCGAAGAAGAGTTGATGCTTTTGAGTTGTGGTGCTGGTGAAGAATGCTGAAGGTACCATTGACTGCTAAAAGAACTAACAGATCTGCATTGGAAGAAGTGCAGCTGAGATGCTCCTTGGAAGCAAGGATGGCCAGACTTCATCTCACTTACTTTGGTCATGTTGTCAGAGGGGACCATTCCCTGGAGAAGGTTGTCATGTTTGGTAAGGTGCAGGGTCGATGAAAAAGGGGAAGGCCTTCAACTAGATGTTGACTGGTGGCTGCAACAATAGGCTCAAGTATAGCAAGGATCATGGAGCTGGCACGGGATCGGGTGGTGTTTTGTTCTGCTGTGCGTGGGGTAGCTATGAGTCGGAAATGACTTGACGGCATATAACAACAACAACAACATTGCTGGGGATGTTCTTTGTTTTTAAATGTTCCCTGAAAACTTTGTGGTGTTGAGATTTATAAGGAGCAGAGTGTTTCTGGTGTCACTTGATGGATTTGGCTAGATGTATTTTTATTTCAGACATATTTTGAAAACCTATATGTACATTCATGGTTTTAAATTAATTGTCAGTCTAGTATAGTTTTTGGCTTCTGTTGAGGCTGATAGAAGCATGCTCTGGTATGGGTGTCATGTCATCTGTGACCACGGCGCTGCTTCTTCTGCAGTTGTCCTTGTTCTCAGGCTGGTGTGAACAGGCACATCTCTCTCATGGGAAGAATATGCAGTTGGCATTGGTGGTCCTTGTGAGAGGAGGTTGTTATGTCCTTTCTGAGAGCCACTAGCAAAGCAGCTCTATGTCTGATCAAGGGCAGGTTCTATGCAGCTTACTGTCTCCACACATTCTGGGATATTTTTTCTAACTTGTATATTTTCAGTCCTCTGCTTCAGTTGGCTATGAAGCTATCCATCTTGCTGAAGATACAAGTGTGTTTTGTTTGGTTTAGAAATGTAGTGTGGCCACTTTGATTTTAAATTAAATGAGCACCTTTAGTCTTTATATCTTTATATTTTGAGCATGATGAAGGCCCATTATATCTTAATCAAGAGATAAGAAAGAGAAGAGACAGAGATTGATTATGCCAAGTCAGCAGCCACTCCTCAGAAGGAAGATTGGACAATCTACTTCTGTAGTGATACCACCTTGGAAACCCAAGGAGCGTTCTCTATGAGTTTAGTTGTTTTTTTTAGTTTTTTAATTTTTTGCTGCCTCTTGGATCCAAGGAACAATGGGGAGAAAAGCCAGGCACATTTCCCACAAACATAAAATAAGAGAAAATCACCTTCAGACTGGAGTCAGGATGCCCTGTCCCTGTGCTAAGCCTCTGGAACTAAGCCAGTATCCATCCTCATGGCCCTGTACTAAGCACCTCTGGTTAAATCAGTGTTCTGGAAGTCTCCATTTTCTCTTTAAAATTTTAGCTCCACAAAGAAAAGGACTTAGTCTTTCTTTTGTACCTTGATAATAGCTATTCAGGAGCTCTGGTAGCTTAGTGCCTAAGGCACTTGACTGCTAACCAGAAGGCTGGCAATTCAAACCCATCAGCCACTCCTCAGAAGGAAGATGGGACAATCTACTTCCATACTGATACTGCCTTGGAAATCCAAGGAGGGATCGCTATGAGTTGGGTCCGACTCAATGGCACATAACAACAACAATAGCTATTCAACTGAAGTTTGTTGAATGGATGAATGTGATACCTTTCTAAGTTTCTATTAATTGTCAAAGCATGTATCATAGAAAAGAGGGGAGATCATTACAATAAACAGGAAACATTGAGGAAGTAAGATATGACCAGAATCTTAAAGGCATGAAGTTCTTGGATAGCTGGGGAGGAGAAGGGCAAGGTTTCACATAAGGGTATTCAAAACTATCCAGAGAATGAGGTTGAGAACTGTAAGTCAGCATTGAAAATCCTGAACCAGGAACAAGTTTGATCAGTTACAAAGCCAGAGATAGGTAATCAGGAGAATTATAATGCCTAAATACAGTCACAATTAGAATGTCAAGGTTGGCAGCAGAAGGCCTAACGCAGTACAGAGCTTTGAAGGCATCAAGCTTTTCAGATATCTGAGCTGCTTTTTTGAGAAACGATAGCTATTGAATCAGACTTATTGGAGTGGATGTGAGAGGTCTTCAGGGATCCTCACCTGTTTCTGGGCTCCAAGTACTAATTCTGAGGGGCAGTCAGCATTTCTTCCTATATGAACTTTTGAACCTGCAGCAAAGTACAAATGAATGTTTAGTGAAATGAATAAGAATATAATGTTAATTGAATTTTGATGTGACTCAGTTATGAGTTGTGTAGTTACTTGACTGCTAACCAGAAGGCTGGCAGTTCAAACCCACCAGCCACTCCTCAGAAGGAAGATCGGGCAAACCTACTTCTGTGTGATACTGCCTCAGAAACCCAAGGAGGGGTCGCTATGAGTCAGGGCCTACTCGATGGCACATAACATCAACAACAACAGTTAACTTCATAGCTCATTTGTTTGTCAATTATTTGCATTCTCACTTGGCCTGGTTTATAATATAGAGTTTGGTACGACTATTATCCATAAAGGTTGGTGATTCTAATCCACACAGAGGTGCTTTGGAGACAGGCCTGCTAATCTATTTCTGAAAGGTAGATTTAACAATCCTATAGAGCAGTTCTTCTCTGATGCACATGAGATCACTATAAGTGAGAGCTGACTCTACAGCAACTAACAACAATATCAGCAGCATAATATAGAGGATAGTTGTTGCTTGGCATGTAATAATGCCAAGTTTTGTAGTTATGTGTATGTGGGTACATGTGCGTTCATAAAAGGTTGAACACAGCTTAGCAGTTAGCAATTCCTTTTTCTTTTTCCCTCTAGAATCTTCATGGCTTCTTTTAAATGCTGAGAAAATTATTCCTATATTAACATGGTTATTTGAAAATTTAGAACTAGTTTTTAAATTAACATAATTAATTTTTTAATGAGTTTTCTTTTCCCCAGAAGTTATATGTGAACTTGAATATAGCACAGTTAACTTCCTATAATTCACTTACTCCAAGCATAGCAGAAACTCTAACATGAAACTCAGGTTCTTATAAAGAATAATCACCTAGCTATGTGACCCTGAACAAGTCAGTTATAGTCTTTTGGCCAGAGGAAATAATTATGGAATGCTGACTTCCAAATATCTACTCTTCCATACAAGGAATAAGAACACTGACAAAAAGTGAGCAAAATCAATGTTGTCAGAGGTCTGAGTGTTAACCAAAAGTTTGCAACAATCTGAGGAGTGTTCATATAAGAAAAATGGCTGAATCTCAGCAAGAACAGTGAGCTTTGGGACATTTTGACTTACTGTATTCCCATCTCTAGGGTCGTTAGTGGAACAAATGATTTATGCTCAACTACTAAGCTGATGTTTGGCGGTTTGAATTCATCCAGTGTTTCCATGGAGAAAGACCTGGTGGTGTGCTTCTGTAAAGATACAGCCAAAAAACAAACCCCTAAGCTCTATATAACTCTATGGAGCCCTTCTATTCTGTAACACATGAGGTCACCACCATAAATGGGAATCAAGTTGATGGAATTTTTTTTTTTTTTTTGCTATTTCCATCTTCTCAGCTATACACACACACACACACACACACACACAAACTCACTGCCATTGACTCAATTCCAACTCATAGTGACCCCCATTGGGTTTCCAAGGCTATAAATCTTTATGGAAACTTATCGGTGGAGTGGCTGGTGGGTTTGAACCACTGACTCTTTTGGTTAACAGCAACATGCCTGAACTGCTATATCACCAGAGCTCATTCCTCAGCCACTCAGTAACCTTAAAAACTAACAGACTCAGAACCATGAAGACATGGAAATCAGCAGTCCAAAAGCCAATAGAGAGGGAAGAAAAGATTTAGAGCTTCTCTAAAAGACCCACCTTAAAGAACTGGGCCTGTCAGCACCCTAGAAAATTCCCATACATAGGTCTGGTTCTTACTGACCTGACTCAGAGCTCTCTTTCTGAGGAAAACCTGCTCCCAGGGTGTTTTCCAAAAACAGCCAGGAGCAATTATTTAACATAACAGCTGCCCAAGGCAATGACACTAAGTGGGGCAAACAAGAGGCTGGCCAAAAAAATTAAAAATTAAAGACTAAAATAAATACAATAGTTAATAATAAGTGTTGGAAAGGATGTGGAGAAACTGGAACCCTCATGCATTACTGGTGTCAGTGTAAAATGGTGCAAGAAACCACTCTGAAGCACATCTTGGGAATTCCTCAAAATATTAATCATAGAGTTACCATATGACCGAGAAAGTTGTAAACAAATGATTGTTTTAACATTATTCATAATAGCTCAAAGAGGAAACCTCCCAAATATCTATCAATGGATGAATAAACAATATCATATAAACATACAATGAAATATTAT
>NW_006922448.1:72904-88684 GCF_000298275.1 Orycteropus afer afer
AGCGACCCCTCTGTTCTGGTTATCTAGTGCCACTCTGACAAGAATATACCACAAACGGGATGACCTTAACAAACAGGAGTTTATTCTTATAATTTCTTATAATTTGGAGGCTTTAAGTCCAAGTTCAAGGTGCCAGGCTCTAGGGGCTGGGTGAAAGCCCCTCAACCTTGGGCTGCAGCTCTACCTCCTGCTCCTGGACCACTGAAGCTGGAGGCTTTTCCTTACTCAGCTGCTAGCTGCTGAGGCTGAGACACTCAAGGTTGACAAATAAAAAGGTACAGTCCCAATGTTACCAAACCACACAGCAGGCCATTAATTCAAGTCTCTTGAAAGTTTCAAGGTTGGCAGAGCATGGCAGGCTGCTGAACAACAACATGGCTACATACAGGGTTCAAGCATGCCATAGGATAGAGACCATTCCCCAAGGCTTCTCCTTATATACAGGAAGCAGACCACATCCCTAAGGCAGCTACTCAGCTGCTCACAGTATATTCCACCACAGAGCTGATTATCAGTCTCATCATGGGGAATACTGCATCCAGCTGCCCAGCCACTCAACCAGGCCCAGCCAAGTTGCCACACAGACTTAACTACCACACCCTCTTTGGGTTTCTGAGGTGGTTTCACTACGGAAGTAGATTGCCCAATCATTCTTCTGAGGAGTGGCTGGTGGATTTAAACCACCAGCCATCTGGTTAGCAGTCAAATGCCTTAGGCACTATGCCACAAGAGCTCCTATATATGTATACATATTCATTTCATTTTAGGAGCTCTGGTGGCATAGTGCCTAAGGCATTTGACTGCTAACCAGAAGGCTGGCAGTTCAAATCCACCAGCCACTCCTGGGAAGGAAGATTGGGCAATCTACTTCAGTAGAGATACTGCCTTGGAAACCCAAGGAGTGGTCACTATGAGTCAGATTGGACTCCATGGTGAGTTTGGTTTTTGGTTGGTAGGGGTATGGGACAATGGGAATCACTGCTAATGAGTATAGAATTTCTTTTTGGGATGATAGAAATAATTAACTTAGATAATAGCAGTGGTGTGTTAGACTGGGTTCTCTAGAGAAGCAAAACCAGTAAAGCTTATATACAGAGAGAGAAAAAGGAATTTATCTTAGGAAAATGGCTCATACACTTATAGAAGCTGGCAAGTCCCAAGTTCTTGGATCAAACATCAAGCTGGAGGCTTTTCCCAACTCACACAGCTGCAGGGGCTGATGAGCTCAAGGTAGCAGGCAGTATACTGGCTGTTGATTCCAACGAATGAAGAATCCAAGATCTCCAGGTTGAATGGCGGATTGTTCGTTCATGGACTTTTGGAGGCAGTACAACAGAATCCTGAGCCACAGAAGAGTGTCTCTTTTCCAAGGATGTCCATAAATTTACTGGCCACACCCCTAGGGGAACTACCTTTCAACTGATTGGCTGCTCAAAACATATACATCTGATCCCATCATGGGAACAACTCACACCACAATTGCTTAAACCACACAGAATTGTGATCCAGCCAAGTTGACACACAGCTCCAAATATCACAACTGGTCACACATCTTTGTAAATATACTAAAAAACAGTGAATAGTACATTTAAATGGGTGAATAATACATTTAAATGGGTGAATTTTGTGGTATGAAAATCATATCTCAATAAAGATGTTAATTTTTTTTTTCTTTTGGCTTTTATTTTCTTATTTCAGAAATGAGAAGATTGACACTATCTCTGTAGTTTCTCCAAGATCATTTTATTCAATAGATGTGTACCTAGGATGAAAATGGAAGTTTGTTTGAAAAGTAAAACCCTGCTCATTGTTTCATTCTCAGAGATGCTTTACTTTCATTTCCCCTGAACCCTCCAGCTGCTCCACGGAAAGAAGACAGGGTGATCTACTTTGGTAAAGATTTACAGCCTGGGGAACCCAAATGGGTTTTGCTATGAGTCCCAAACAACTGGATGGCAGTGAGGTTGGTTTGGTTTTTGCTCTTTGTCAATCCTGTACTCAAAGATTCTCTACCCCAATTTCTCTGGAGAGGATACAAACATTCCAAGATTTCCTGAGAACACAGTTATTTGAAAATGCATTTCATGTAAAATAAATTATCTTAGTCTAGCTAGAGAAGTTACATATTAGGTGAAATTTTCTTTAACGTATCCAAATAAAGATTTTTGGAGTACCTTTTCTCCGACAACAAACCCTGGAGATACCAAAGTAGGTGAGAAAACCTTAGATAAAATAGATCATTGCAGTGTAAGAGCACTAACAAAGGAATGCCAGAGACCTTGTGTTCTAATTTTAATTTTGACATGAATAAGTCTATTAAGAGCTTTATATCTTAGCTTTTTATTGTATAAATATATTTCTACACAACATATTTATGTTTGTATATACATAAACAGTAATATATAATTGCTATGTACTATACACTTAATAAGGAGCTCTGGTGGTGTAGTGGTTAAGGCATTTGGCTGATAACCAAAGGATTGTGGTTTGAACCCATTAGCCACTCCATGGAAGAAGGATGAGACATTCTTCTTCTGTGAAGATTTACAGCCTTGGAAATCCAATGTGGGTCACTATGAGTTGGAATTGACTTGATGGCAGTGAGTTTATTGCCTAAACTCATAACTTAGTAAGTTTAGACATTAAACTTACTTAATGTCTAAACTTACTCTCTATCAGAAGTGAGAATAAAATAATGGCTGATATTTATTGAGCACTGGATATGAGTTGGATCTGCCTCGACAGCAATTAGTTCGGTTTGATTGGTTGGATATGACCTAAGTAATTCCTGCATAGTATCTAATATAATCCTCAAGAGGGTCTCTTGAAACAGGAATTATTCATCACCCCATTGTGAAAAACCCAGCTAGCTGCTGTCCGCTTGACTTTGACTCATGGTGACCCCATGTGTGTCAGAGCAGAACAGTGTTCTATAAGGATTTCAATGGCTAATATTTTGGAATTGTATCACCAGGTCTTTCTTCCAAGGTTGGTAAGAGGCAGGGATAACTCTTAAGCTCTAGGAAATATTCTTCAAAATACATGTTCAACAAATCCCCTGATACCTTTCTTAATCTTGACATTTAAAAAATCATGTTATATCTCATAAAAAAAACCCAGTAAAGTTAGATGATTTCCTCTAGGTTAAAAATAGAGGTTGGCAGAGGACAGGTTAAGTTAAATTAAAGCACACAAGTACCATGTTACATAAAGAAGAAAAAAGAATTTCAGTGCCATCTTACACTCTGGGTGCTGGCTTCCCTTTGTGCTCACATACTAAATAGTGCAGATATGAATGCTGATGCTTCCAAATATCACATTTATGCTTTTCAGAAAGCCTTCTTTATCAGTGACATGCTAAATATTAGGTAATCTAAGCTTCATTGCCATATTTCTTATTACATGGTGTTGAAAAGTTTAAGCACTTTATCGGATAGCAAAATTCTCAACTGAATATATGAATAAGTTAGTGTGGGTGTTCACCTCACATTCAGACAAATTTTTAGGGAGGATTCATTTTGTTTTTGTGCTCTGGAGTGAATGAGTTAAACAATATTTGTATTTATAGCAAGATGTTATTTATTGAACTTCCAGCATAAATAGCTTTTCATTTTTCATTTATTTTTAACTCAGTAAAACCATACTAACTTTATTAGCTTGATTAACTCTTCTATTTCTTTTTACTGTCTATTGTCCCCAGCTAGAAAGTGGAATTAGGGAAGCAAATTTAAAAATACCTTCCTTGTACCTGTCAAAGATGAGACATTTCATATTCTTGAGAAGTGTCCACGTGATGGGAATTTTTATTTTAATAACATACCAAAGTAAATATTTGTTTGTGAAGTATGAATACCATCAAGGGTGGCTTGAATTCTAAATGAATTATTAATAAATTTCCTTTTTCTGAAAAAAATTAGCCCAAAAGTTGGTAGATACATTTAAGACAGATGTAAAAAACAAACAAACCCACTGCCATCAAGTTGATTCTAACTCATAGCAACCCTATTGGACAGAGTTGAACTGCCTCATAGGTTTTCCAAAGTTGTAAATTTTTATGGAAGCAGAGATCCTCACCTTTCTCCCCTGGAGGGGCTGTTGGGTTCAAACTACTGACCTTTTGGTTAGTAGCCAAATGCTTTAACTACTCTACCACCAAAGCTCCTTCTGAGATAGATGAACAAAGTCTTAAAGGCACATTCAAGGAGCAGCCCTAGGGATGTTCCAAGGAGGCTAAATTTAGCAGGACTTCTCAAGGGCTTATAGGCTCCCTGTGTAACTTCTGGCTCAGCTAATTGATGTGTATAATAACCCTGTAATATAGGTAGTGTATTTCACAATGTGGGGAAATGGAGACCCGGGATAGAGTGAATGCTCAAAGACATGTGGCTAGGAAATTATAGAGCATGCTTTTGAGGTCCAGTCCAATGGAAGAACAGCATGATTTCATGCTAAGTTCTTGATTACTCTCTCACATTTAGTTTTCTGCAACATAGCTATTAAGACAGGACAAACTAGTAAATAGAAAGTTGTAGAAGTATTTTTAAGTGAAGAATTAATCTGCTTCACAATTCTTATTTATGGAGGAGTTTTTAATCCCTCTCCCTCTCACCATCCAATATTCATGGGGTGTCTATTAGTGTACTATATGGTTCTTCCCTATGGCTCTTATACTCAAAATGAGGGACACATGTAATAAAGAACAAACAAATATATAGGGTACAAAATCTGAGATATCCTTTGTAGGACACAAGGTAGAGTGAGAGAAAATTGGTGAGTGGGCAGCATTCTTTTCAGAAAGCATCATTAAGGCTGGCCTGCTGAGAGGGTGACATTAAAGTTGAGATCTTCAAAGTATGGGCACAGGCTTTTGAAGAGCTTCTAAACCAAGGTGTATGGTCCATGGCAGGGAAAATGTTGACACTTAGAAAAAAACAAAAGAAAGACAGTGTGGTTGAAGCTTAATGGCTGAAGGAAGAGTATCACAACATATTTTTATTTGCTTGAGTAGATGACCCCCCCCACAATCTTGGCAAACAAAAAACACATGGGGCCTCTATGCCTAAGATGGGATACTCATTGCTCCCACCATGCAACCCATAACATTACCATCTGCTTTCATAGTCAGTACTACTCAGATCCTGAGAAACACTTCTCCACATCTCTTATTGTATGATCTCAGAGCAAGTGGTAACTTTTCCTTTCCAAATACTGCAAAGATTTATAGGTTATACAAATGCTAACATTGAAGACAGATACTCCTTTGGAGCATAGGGAGAATTTGAGCTGTGGATATATTTAGGAGAGAGCATCTTTCAGGTGTCATGAAACCATCTTTATTTTTGCATAACCAAGTACTGTTTTCCAGTATTCTTGAACACATATCTCCTTGCTTCTCTTAATGAACCAACATGGTGGCTAAGGAATCCTAGAAAATTTATCTTATTTCTACACACAGTACTCTTAGAATCACATATGCATATGTCTCTAGTCCAGGAGCTCTGGTAGCATAGTGCCTAAGGCATTTGACTGCTAACAAGAAGGCTGGAGGTTAAAACCCACCAGCCACTCCTCAGAAGGAAGATGGGGCAATCCACTTCCACAGTGATACTGCCTCGGAAACTCAAGAAGGGGTCGCTATGAGTCGGGTCCTAATTGACGACACATAACAACAACAACATTGTCCAGGAGGTCTTGTGGCACAGTGTCTAAGAGCTCTGCTGCTAACTGAAAGGTCACCAGATTGAACCCACATGCTACTCTATGGAAAAAAAAAAAAGGTGGAAGTCTGCTTCTGTGAAAATTTACAGCTCTGGAGACTCTATGGGGCAATTCTACTCTGTCCTAAAGCATCACAGTAAGTTAAAATCAGCTTGATGGCAACAAGTTTAGGTATATTTTCATCAAGAAAGACCAATTACTAGAAAAAGACAGCATGGTTTGTAAAGTAGAAAGTGAAAATGAGAGAAACCCTCCAAGAGTTGAATTGATATACATATGGTTGCCATGTGTTTTAGCCTATGTGATTGCAACTAACAACAACAAAATTGCTAGCCAGAAATATTTGGTACAGATTCTTTATGTTGGCAACTAGATACATCTTGAATGTTTAATAATATACTTATTTTTATGGAAATATTTAATAAGATTTAATTAAATTTTCATAAGTAATAAAAGAGCTTAGCTTTATTTTAATTTAAAATTTGATATTGACTATAATTTACATTTAATTTCAATAGATAATTTAGGTTTTGAAGAAAAATAACTTTTTGAAAATAATTTAAATATTTTTTTTTTTACATTTGCTCCACGAGCAGCTGGTTTGATAGATCAATGGAATGACCTCCTGAAAAAACAATTATGGGGCCAGCTAGGTGGCAATACCTTGAAGGGTTGGGGGAATGTTCTTTAGGAGGCTGTATGTGCTCTAAACCAGCATCCAATATATGGTTCTGTTTCTCCAATAACCAGGATTCACAGGTCCAGGAACCAAGGGGTGGAAACGGGAGTGGAACCACTCTCTATTACTCCTAGTGACCCACTCAAAACATTTTTTGACTGGCCTCTTTGGATTTTGGAAGCAAGTCCCAGACATGTGAAGTAAGGGTTATTATGTTAGAAAAAGCCAAGTGGAAGCCATTTGTGCATATCCGGGCCTTGGCTGACAAAAGTAGTAAACCAAAATCAATACTGCATCCCTAGATGCAGCAGATTTTCCCAGAGCAATATGATTTCTGATTTCTTGACAGGTGCTTCCACGGGTGTTGTTTGTGGATCCAAGTAGTATGAAAACTTTGACAACATAAATCTTTTCTCCATTTATCGTGGTGCTGCTTATTGGTCCAGTTGTGAAGAATTTTGTTTTCTTTATGTTAAGGAGTAATCCATACTGCAGACTGTAGTCTTTAATCTTAATCAGTAAGTGCTTCAAGTCATCTTCACTTTCGGCAAGTAAGGTTGTGTCATCTAGATATTGCAGGTTGTTAATGATTCTTGCTCCAATCCTGATGTAGCATTCTTCTTCGTATTATCTACCTTCTTCGTTTATTTGGTCACCATACAGATAGAATAAGTATGCCAAAAGGATACAACCCTGATGCACACCCTTCCTGATTTTAAGCCATGCAGTATCCCCTTGTTCTATTCAAATGACAGCCTCCTGGTCTATGTACAGTTTCCTCATGAGCACCATTAATTGTTCTGGAATTTGTATTCTTCTCAATGTTACACATAATTTGTTATGATCCACAGAGTCAATTGCCTTTATGTAATCAATAAAACACAGGCAAGCATCTTTCTGGTATTCTTTGCTTTCACCCAAGATCCATCTGACATCAGCAATGATATCCGTCATACCACATCTTCTGAATCCAGCTTGCATTTCTGTAAGTTCCCTGTCAATACACTGTTGCAACAATTTTTGAATTATCTTCAGCAAAATTTTACTAACATGTGATAGTAATGATATTGTTCAATAATTTCCACATTCTGTTGAATCACCTTTCTTTGGAATGGTTATAAATGTGGGTATCTTCCAGTCAGATGGCCGAGTAGCTCTCTCCCAAATTAATTGGCATAGATTAATAGCCCCCAGCCTCACAGCAACAGGCAAACCACCGTAGTACAACAAACTGACAGATGAGTGGTAGATTCCTTTCAGATGTAGTGAGAATTGGAATGATGTAATACTAATTTATATGACTAATTAAAAAACTTAAAAAACTTTCTGTATCATTGCCTATGATAACGATAATTTTTCATTTGTAACCTCCTTTTATGATTTCATATATAAGATCCATTGTTTGAATCTATACATTGCTTTAAGAAGTTTATTGTCAGTTGCTGTTGCTTGAGCAGAATGAAATTTCTCCAAATTGAAGTTAACAAGTTGTCTAAGAACTACAATGACTCACCAGCTGCTCAGAGGGAAATCTGTATAGGAGATCCTGGAGAGAGTGGGAGAACAATGTGAAACAAAACTAAAAATTATATATATATAATACACATACATACATACATACATAACATTATATACATATTTGTTGTTGTTGTTATGTGCTGTCAAGTCTGACCTGACTCATAATGACCCCTCCTTGGGTTTTGAGGTGGTATCACTATGGAAGTAGATTGTCCCATCTTCCTTCCGAGGAGTAGCCGGTGGGTTTGAACCACCAGCCTTCTGGTTAGCAGTCAAGTGCCTTAGGCACTATGCTACCAGAGCTCCTATATATATCAGACTTGCTGGTCTGATAAAGCCTGGTGAACCCCCTGAGACTATGGCCCCTAGTTGTCCTTCAGGTCTGGAATTGAACTTACTCCTGTGGCTTCTGGCCAAATAGAAGATCAGCCAGCATATGGGCTGAATATTTACATCAAGTAATTTTTCTCCTTGGAGAAATCAATCACAGGAGAACAGAAGGGCAGTGTATGCACAGGGAGATTACTTGGGGGGCAGGACTGCATGGGACGGATGGTTACAGGAAAGAAGTAACAATGGGGAGGAAGTGGGAAGAGAGCTGTAACACTGTGGGAAATTGGATTCAATGTCATGAGACAAAATGTGTATGTACTGCTGTATGGAAAATGTAATTATTTTGTAAACTTTCACCCAAATCACAATAAAAACTTAAAAAAATAAATATAGTGAGTCAGAAAGATATTCTAATTTAGCTTTATAGAGCAGAATTATGTGAAAATCTTTTTTTAAAAATACATGTTATTGAAATAAAATTTATGTACAGTGAAATACACAAAACTAAAGTGACATTGGTCAATGCATTTCTTTTTGTTTGTTTGTTTTAGTGTTCCTTCCCCTCCCCTCCCACCACTGGTAACCAACAAAGAAAGTTTCTTTCCATACATAAACCTTTCCTTGACTTTTTGCAATAATGAACTAATACTATATTTGTTCTGTGATTGATTATTTCACTCAGCAAAATGTCTTCCAAATTCATCCATGTCATGTGGTGTTTTGCAAATTCTACATTATACTTTAATTTTGCATGGTATTCCCTTGTGTGTATGTACCATAGTTTGGTTATCCATTCTTCCGCTGATGGGCACGTAGGTTGTTTCCATCTTTTTGCTATGGTAACTAGTGCTATGGTAAATGGGAGCTCTGGTGGCATAGTGCCTACGACATTTGACTGCTAACCAGAAGGCTGGCAGTTCAAACCCACCAGCCACTCCTCGGAAGGAAGGTTGGGCAATCTACTTCCATAGTGATACTGCCTCAGAAACCCAAGGAGGGGTTGCTATGAGTTGGATCTGACTTGACGACAGTGTGTGCATTAAATAGTGCTGCGATGAACGTGGGTGTGCATATATCTGTTCTTGTCCTGGGTCTCACTTCTTTAGGATATATACCTAGTAAATGGGATTGCTAGATCAAATAGTATTTCTAATTCCAGCTTTTTATGGAACCGCCATACTGTTTTCCACAGTGTTTGTATCATTTGATAGTCCCAACAGCAGTGTATGAGAGTCCCAATCCCTCCACATCCTCACCAGCATTTGTTATTTTCTGTCTTGTTGAACTTTGCCATTACTGCTGGAGTGAGATGGTATCTCATTGTCATTTTGATTTGCATCTCACTGATGGCTATGATTGTGAGCATTTCTTCATGTATTTGCTGGCTGCCTGAATATCCTCTTTGGTGAAGTGTTTGTTCATGCCTTCTGCCCATTGTTAATTGGATTGTTAATCTTTTTGTTGCTGAGGTGTTGGAGTTTTCTATAAATTTTAGATATAAGTCCCTTACCAGATATGTAATTATTGACAAGTATGAATTTGTTGCTGTCATTTTGTTATGTGCTTTTTCATGGTGTTCCTGATTTCTTTGTTCCATATAATTTTCTGTGTTGAGCTCATTTTGTTTGTGAATCATATTATCACTTCCTTTGTTGCTGTTGTTTTACTATTGGCTATATATTTGTGCTGGTACTCTTTTTCATTTTGATGTGAAGGTTTATCATTTTTCTTTCAGGTTACCCTGTGATTTACAATTTTCTTTTGTCTTGCCATTGTCTTGACTTCTCTACCATTTAGAACTTCTGTAACTATGTAATGTTTTCCCTCTTTTTGGTTTGTAGTTGTCCTCATTTTTCAATTTATATCTCTGGTTCCTTGTTTACAATCTTGTAGTCTGATTTACTTTGGATACTTCCATAACTGGATTGGTTTCTGGGTAATTTCATCATGTGTGTTAATCGTCAGTTGTTTGCTGTTATTGGTTCTGTGTCCAAAGGACTCCCTTTAACATCTCTTGGAAGGTTGGTCTGGATTTAATAAACTCTCTTAATTTCTGCTTATCTGGAAATGTCCTAATTTCACCATCATATTTGAGGGACAATTTTGCTGGGTATATAATTCTTGGTTGGAATTTTTTTTCTGTCAGAGTTTTATATATACCATTCCATTGTCTTGTCACCTGCGTGGTTTCTGCTGAGAAATCTGAGCTTCATCTTATTGGTTGCCCCTTGTAGGTAACTTTTTGTTTTTCCCATACTGCTTTCAGGTTTTTTTCTTTGTCTTTCATTTTGGTAATATGTCTTGGTGATTATTTCTTGGGGTTTATCCTGGTTGTGATTCATTGGACTTCTTGAATGAATATATTCTCATCTTTCATCATACCAGGAAAATTCTCTTCCAACAGATCTTCAATAATTTATTCTGTGGTTTTCTTTGTCTCTTCCTGTTCTTGAATTTCTATTATATGTAGGTTATTCCTTTTGATGGTATCCCACATGAACTTTAGGTTTTCTTCATTTGTTTTGATTTTTTTTTTCTGATTAATCCCTTTCCAAAGAAGTATTGAGGTATTTGTTTTCAACATCACTAATTCTGTCTTCCATTGATTCAATTCTAGTCCTTTGCCCATTCATTTTGTTATCTATTTCTGAAAATTGTTTTCCAACATTGTTCTAAGATTTATCTGTGTTTTCCTTAATTTTGTCAGTGTTTTCTTTGATCTGTCTCTCAATCCATTGAAGGTATCTAAATATAATTCTTTGAATTCCTTATCAGGGGGTTCTAATGCTGTGTCCTCCTCAGGGTTGTGGTTTGGATTTGTATTCTGGTCCCTTGTTTCTCCTGCTTTATCTTGCTTCTTTGAGTGGACTGTGATGCTCTGTTGTCTCTGAGGTATTATGACATTTTTGCATTTATATTTAATTGGTGATTGTATGTTGGAGTGACTTGCCTATGATTTTCATTTTCTTTGGATGATATCTACGTAATCAGGGTACTGTGCTCCTCTATTTGCTACTTGGCAGCACTTATACACTCATCACCTGTCTCCTTTCCTGTTGTTAGCCTCCTGTATGTCCCTGCCATCTTTGGCAAATGGAGGCTATTCTTAGGTTCTTGGAATCCAAATGAGAATGCTGTCACTTTAAAATCCAAGATGGCTGCTGCTTGTAAGCATTCAAAAATGGCTGTGCACTCCAGACAGCTGAAAGTCCACAGCTCAGGTTGTCTCCCTCCTTGCTGTCTCCTTTCCTAGTCACAGGCCATGAGTGCAGTCATCCTTGCAGCCCTTGGTGACCAGGGCTGATCTTTAGGTCAGTTCTCAGGTCCCAACACCACTCGAAATATTCAGGCTGTTGATCCCATCCGAATACCTGACAATCTGCAACTCTGATCATCTTCATACTCACCATTATCATTCAGGTTTTTCCTCTAGATGGTGCCTACTCCACTTCTGTATATGTCCTTTCAAAGCTCAGGGCTCCAGGATTATCTTTTGTATCTTTGTCAATTGGTTTCTCTTTTCTTTGTTGAAGAGGGTCTATGTTGCTTGTCTGCCTATTCTGCCATCTTACTAGAAATCCTGTGAAAATTTTGAATGTAAACACATTCTTAGAGATTTTTTTTAGGAAGGTATAAATAAATTTTATGAAATACATATATAAGTATTTATGAGTTATATATATCTTCAGTGTATTCTCCATCCACCATCATTGGCCCATCAAAAGGACACCCCAGCTTGTAAAGTAATCATTAAATTCTGTCATGGATATCTGACTATAACTTAGCATTTAAATATGTTTTCATCTTGAAATATATTCGTCAAGATAGAAAAGTAGAATGTATCCTATTTCACAATTTAGTTTATAGTGCTGCAGCATATCAACCTACAGTATGTGGGCCCCATTCATGATCTGGTCCGAGCTTTGCAAATCCCAGGGATGGCCCAAGCAGATGAACTTCCATCACTCAAGGTGGGCTCTCTGTGTTCTCTAGGAACCCTTGTGAAGTAAGCACCTAGTAAATATTTGCCCAATGAATGAATATTGCCTGCTCCCACTTTCCTTAATTTTACTTGTCAAAAATGACATAACTTTGAAAGTCTGGATGACCTATCTCATTCTCAGAGAAACTATTCCATTCTCTATGAGCCAAACATCATTGTTTCTCTCCTACCCTTCTGCATCCTTCTGGTGCTGCTTTGTATAGAGGGTCAGGTGTATATGCTCTCCCCTCAACACACATACATGCAAACACAATAGACATACATGCACACATGTTTACAATACACCCATGCACACATACATATATGCACACTTATGCACACAACTCATACACATGCACATACACATGCACATTCACACACACATGTATGCACACATATGTATACATATTTACACACACATTCATGCACACTTATATTCATCCACCACACTAGCAGCTCCCTGAAGGCAAATGCTGACCCTTTCCACCTTCCCACAGAATTGGTCAATGAGTATTCATTACTTTTTATCTTTTGCTGACAATCTGTATTTTAAGAGACTGTTACAAATAATAGTAAAACCCTTTTTCTACCGGTTTGTGAAATAAAAACTCTTGCTTTATTTTCTTACTGCAGTTTTTTTTTAATCTTTTATGAAATAAACATTTAAAATAATTGTACATTTTCTGAGACAGATGTATAGGTTTTCATGTTTTTGTATGGCTTGTTATCAAGATAGGTACAGAAAAATATAGAAATAAACTTCATATTCCTAGTGGCTTGATAATTGAAATACAAGTACAGATACAGATATGGATAATTGAAATACAAGGCCAAAGGTGTTAATGGGTAGAGATTGAGTGTGGTTTTCTATATTGTCAAAGAATATACCACATGCTAGGTAGCTTGCAGGGGTCTTCTGGGCTGTGTCTGGAGGTGACTACTACCTGAGACTGGGGTGCAAAATAGCCAGGTTCTGGAGCAATATCTTCCAGCCTTGCTTATTTAACTGTAAATCTGCTTTTGGAAGCACATTTACCCTGCATGTTGTAGATGATCACCTTTCAGTTGCTGTAATTTTCTCAGCAAGCTTTATATCCCCTTAAGCACTTTACTTTTTTTTCATTTTTCCTTCCTTGTAAAAGAATCTTCTCAATTTGACCTCAACTAAATTTCTCTGTTCTTTTTATTCTGCTTGCTATAGAAAATGAACCAAATCATCAAGGAACCATTCAGTGTTAGGCACACAAATTTAAGTGCTTCTTTGAGTACCTCTTTAAAGATGATTGCATGATATTACAGATCAGAATGAAAACATAAAAGGAATGCTCTTCTTTTTAATTAAAAGTAATTTCAAATGAAATGATAGGAGTTTATAAACATTTGAAACAACTTTTCATTTTTCTAATTGTTCAGTAGAAATAGAGGTGTTGTTGCAGCTCCTGGAGGTTTGTAATCTGTCCTTAATGACATTCTTTGTACAGAAATCTTATCTGGCATTCACTGTCTCCCACCTGAGAAATCACATCATGGTGGCTTAAAATGGAAACTAATCATTCTTCAAAAATGCTCCCCCCCCCAAAAAAAAAAGCTGATAGTCACAAGGCAGAGGTAACTATAGGGAGGAAGTGGGAAGAGAGCTGTTACATTGTGGAGAATTGCAGTCAATGTCATGAGACAAAATATATATGAATGCTGTATGGAAAACAAATTTGCTCTGTAAACTTTCACACAAATCACAATAAAAATTTTTAAAAAAGAGAAAAAATAGCTGATAGTAGTTTATGGCTTTGGATAAATATAAATAGATAGTGAAATGGTTGTTAAATTTCTCTGGGAAATATTCAGTCAGATTTTCCATGATCAAGACAACTCAGTTGGGAGGACAAATCCATACTCAGAATAGTGTTATTCTCTTTTTTTGTCTGTCAATAGATGTTTGCCCACATGGATGATGGTATGAGGTAGAACCAGCAGTGTTGGCAGGCACCACAGTTTTTCCCGGAGTTCCAACAAACACATGATCTTGATGTGAAATACCTCAGCTCCCTGGCTTTCAGACACTTCCTTGGTGCCAGCTTCTTTTGCTAGGTCTCCACATCCTCTGTAATGTGGAAAATATTCCAGAGAATCAAGAGTGTCAACGAAATTAACTTCAATTTGCAACCAAAGCCAAGATTTTTCCCTCACTGCGAATAAATTCCCTGGGGCTACCACTACATGGAAGGAACCCTGGTTGTACAACGGTTAAGTACTAGACTGTTAACTGAAAGTTTGGCAGTTCAAACAAGTCCAGATACTCTGTAAGAGAAAGACCAATAATCTGCTTCTGTACAGATTAAATTCTGTTGTTATGTGCTGTGGAGTGGGACCCGACTCATAGCCACCCCTTCTTGGGTTTCCAAGGCAGTATCACTACGGAAGTAGATTGCCCCATATTCCTTCTGGGGAGTGGCTGGTGGGTTTGAACCACCAGCCTTCTGGTTAGCAGTCAAGTGCCTTAGCTACTATGCTACCAGAGCACCCAGATTACAGTCTAGAATACCCTAAGAAGCAGTTCTACTCTGTCACATGGAGTAGTTATGAGTCAGAACAACATGAAACCTAACATCACCACCACACTGGGATGCTTTATTATCATAAAGCAGGCATTCAATGTCTCATGAAGATATAGGCATTGAAAAATTGAGTGATGTGAACTGTCAAGCTTACCAAGAATGTGGCCCACCTAAACCTACTCAGAATCCCTTAGGCAGGAGATGGTGAATGGTGTTATATAGTATTGCTCTGTCTATATCTGAATTGGAATTATAGAATTATTTCTCTTAGATGATAAAGAGGAAAATTTGGAGGAAACACAATTGTGATTACAGTAATCTGTTTTATGACTTGTATTTTTATATTTTAAGATTATTAGAGATCATGAAGAGTTATGAGAAAGTAAAGAAAAATAGTATAAAAGTGAACCTTTCCTATGCCCCAACCCCATCTACCCTGCACCACATGCCTAGCTTCTTTTTCTTTGTTAAATCTGTGCATGATTAGATGGCAGTTTTGGAGGGTTTAGTTTTGGACAAGACTAACTATTCTAATGTAATATTCCCTTTTTTTTTTCTTTCCTATCAATCATTTGTAATCTATAGTAGAGTGAGAGGAGATCATCTAATATAGGCAGTAAAGCTCAGGAAAAAATGCATAGTATAAAAGAAACATGTGAATTTATATATTCACATGCCACAGACATTTATAAATTGGAAATGGGAAAATTAGAAAATATTTGACAAGGACAAAAGAGAAGAATTACTCAGAAAATTAAGATTAAGTAGTATTTGATCTAGGAGCTCCTGGTGGTGTAGTGCCTAAGGCATTTGACTGATAACCAGAAGGCTGGTGGTTCAAATCCACCAGCCATTCCTCAGAAGGAGGGTGGGGCAATCTACTTCTGTAGTGATACTGCTTGGAAACCCAAGGAGCTTTGAGTCTGACCCGACTCGTCGGCAGTGTGTGTGGTTTTTTGATTTAGTATTTGATCTTTTTTTTTTTTTTTTTTTTT
>NW_006922448.1:93024-94272 GCF_000298275.1 Orycteropus afer afer
GGCCAAGTTGGTGGATTGTATTGTTTAGCTCTTCTGCATCTTTGTTGAGTTTCTTTCCAGTTGTTCTTTCAAAGAAAGTGGTGTATTAAAGTCTCCTACTATGAGTGTGGAGTCATCTATTTTGCTTTTCAACTCTTTTAATGTCTGATTTATATATTTTGGGGCTCTTTCATTGAGTCCATAGATATTTATTATTGTTATATCTTCATGTTCAATTGATCCTTTAATCATTATATATTGTCCTTCTTTGTCTCATTTGGTGGTTTTTGTCTTAAAGTCAATTTCATCAAAAATAAATATTGCCACTCTTGCTCTCTTACAGTTGCCATTTGCTTGATATATCTTTTTCCAACCTTTGATTTTTAGTCTATTTTTGTCTTTATCTCTCAGGCGTGTCTCTTGTAGGCAGTATATTGATGGGTTGAGGTTTCTCATCCAATCTGCAACTCTCCGTCTCTTGAGTGGTGCATTTAATCCATTAACATTCAGGGTAATTATTGGTAAGTTGGAATTTGTTGCTATCATTTTTTTATGTGTTTTTTCTTGGTGTCCCTGGTTTCTTATTTCCATATTATTTCTGTGCTGAGCTGATTATATGTACAAATCGTGTTATCATTTCTTTGTTGCTGTTGTTTTAGTATATGCTGAATATTTGTGCCTTTCCTCTTTTTTATTGTGTTGTGAAGGTTTATAATTTTTCTTTGAGGTTACCCTATGATTTATAATTTTATCCCCAAGGTTAGAACAGTCCATTCTATCTTGCAACTTTCTTAACTTCCTCACCATTTAGAAGTTCTGTAACTACATAGTCTTTTCCCTTTTTTTTTGTTTGTAGTTGTCCTCACTTGCCAATTCATGTCTCTGGTTCCCTGTTTACAATCTTGTAAGCTCATTTTACTTTGCATATGTCCATAGCTGTGGTTTCTGGTTTATGTTATCTTTTGTATTAATGGTCGGTTGTTATTTGCTATTTTTGGTTTTCTGTTCAAAGGACTTCCTTTAGCATCTCTTGTGAAGTTGGTCTGGTTTTAACAAATTCCCTTAGTTTCTGCTTATCTGGAAATCTCCTAATTTCACAATCACATCTAAGGGACCATTTTGCTGGGTATATAATTCTTGGTTGAAAATTTTTCTCTTTCAGGGTTTTATATACACCATCCCATTGTCTTCTCGCTTGCATGGTTTCTGCTGAGAAATCAGAGCTTATTCTTACTGGCTGTTCTTTGCAGGTAACTTTTTGTTTTTCCC
>NW_006922448.1:94643-111777 GCF_000298275.1 Orycteropus afer afer
GTTATCTATTTCTGACAACTTAGTATTAATCTTCTGGATTTCTGTCTGTAGATTTAGAATAATTTCTAATTTTTCATTTATTTTGTCATTTTGTTGTTGTATTTTCCTCCAAAATTCTTCTAGAGTTTTTTCTGTGTTTTCTTTTGTCTCTCTTTCAGTCCTTTGAAGATACCTAAATATAATTCTTTGAATTCCTTATCAGGGAGTTCCAATGCTGCTTCTTCCTCAGGGATGTGTTCTGGGTTTTTATCCTGCTCCCTTGTTTCTACCACTTTATTTTGCTTCTTTGTGTGGACTGTGATGGTCTGTTGTCTCTGAGGCATTGTTGCACTGTTGTATTTATATCTGTGTTAACTGTCTGTGAAGACCAGCCAAGGGTGATTCAGGCTGTGGTTTTTATCGTTGGCCCATTAGTGGAGAAGGAGGTGGTGGCTCTTGCTCTGCAAATGATGTTGCAAGAGTTATGGGTGTAGTTGTGTCTTATGGGGACTGTTGCTGTCTCCCTCTCAGTTAAACAAAAATGATAATTGAGTAGCGATCAAAAAACTAAAAGCACATGGACAAAAAGTACACCATGTAATCACAGAACAGTAACCAGAAAAAGGAAAAAGAAGAAGAAAAAAAAAAATGAGAAAATCTGTAATATCTTGGTATAGGGCAGTAAGAGAAAAAAGATAGAGGAGAATGATGAAAAAAAAATATGGGAAGAATGCAAAAAGAAAAATAAGGAACGTGGTTAACCATGAGACAAAAGGGGGAAAAAATTTAATTAAAATTTTTTTTTTTTTTTCAACTAAGCACAGGGAAAAGAAAAAAAACTGAAAACTAGGACCTGGGAGGGGAAGAATAAAGAATAATAGTAGAAAAGGACAAAATTATTAATAATAATAGTAGTTTTATAACAGACAAATGCAAGCAAACTAAACATCAGAAAAAAGAAAGAGAAAAAGAATAAAAAAAAAAAAGAAAAAAATCTTTGGAGGACAGGGCAGGGCACCAGGCTCTGTACAAGCACACAGAATGGGATGGAGTTCCTGGAGGCCTAGAAAATGGGTGGGAGTGGGGGATGGCTGTACGTCTGTTCACCAAGTGGGTGAGGGGTTTAACAGTAACAAGAAGAATGTCACACCTTTTCAGTATTGCAGGTCTGGAGTGTCCTTTGGGTTGCTGGCAAGCAGAACCTGTTCTGAAGCCCCTGGAATCTTGGAGAGCACTGTCTCTTTAAATATCCAAAATGGTCAAGCCACTTGTAAACATTCAAAATGGTGGTGCCCTCTGGACAGGCAAAAGTCCACAGCTCAGCCCGCCTTCCTCTTTCCCACTGCTTCCCTTTTTATTCTCCATTCACCAGAGAAGTCCTCCATGCAGTCTCTTGCTAGCAGGGCTGATTTTTATGTTATTTCTTAGGTCTTACCACTACTCAGTAATCTCCAATCTGTCTGTGCCATGTCATCAGGCTCGCTCAGGATCGCTGCCAGATCACAGCTCTGTATGTCTCCTTTTTTGGTATTTTCATGCAAATTCTTCTTCTAGTTGGGGTTTAGTCCACTTCTATATCCTTCCCTTCAAGGCTCAGGGTCCAGGATCATCTTCTGTATCTGTGTTAATTGGTTCCCCTTTTCTTTGTTGAAGATGGTCTGTGCTGTCTTTCTGCCTATTCCACCATCTTGGAATTGAATCTTCAATAGCTTTTAAGACCAGGATCACTACTTACCAAATTAGGATGCTAAACAATATTTTTATGTACTATGTTGTGTCAATTGAGCTTGATGTCCCCCAAGACCATGTCCTCCTAGGGAGGACACAAGCTGGATGACTCACTTCCTCATGGTGCTTGGTTGTGGCTAAGAAAATACCCTAATCTTCTTCCCTGTTAGTTCTATAACGTATATGGATATTCTCATTGCACAAGTACACATGTAGGAATATCATCAGCCAAATCTACCTATGATCATGAGTATATTCCCATTGACATATGCACACCTGACCTTCTCACCTGTCTGCCTATGTACCCACTTGTAGAGTAATGTTTGTTGTTACTAATAACACAGAATTTTTTATGCAATAGTATTTGCCTCTGTTGTCTATACATTTTGTGCACCTCTCTGGGTCCTCCTTTTCCTTATTGTTATGATGCTGGACACAGACATTCATTATTTTGCTTTTCCCTTCACTCAAATCAACACATAACTCTTAACTTGTCGGGAATTTTCCTGCCCCTTCCTGCCCATCCCTGGTAACCAATATATTAAATTTCTTTTTGGGTGTAAACTTTTCCTTGACTTTTTATAATAATGGGCTCAAACAATATTTGTTCTTCTCTGATTGACTTATTTCACTCAGCATAATGTCCATCAAGTTCACCCATGTTATAAAATGATTTACGGATTCTTTATTATTCTTTAATGTTGTATAGAATTCCACTGTGTGTATGCACCATAGTTTGGTTATCCATTCATCTTTTGATGGGCATTTAAATTGTTCCCATCTCTTTATTATAGTGAATAGTACTGTGATGAACGTAGGTATGTATATATCTGTTAGTGTCCTGGAAGTCACTTCTTTAAGATAAATTCCTAGTAGTAGAATTGCTGGATAAAATGGCATTTCTTTTTCTTTCTTTTTAAGAAAGTGCCATACTGCTTTCCACAGTAATCGTACCATTTTACAGACCCATCAGAAGTGTATGAGAGTTCCAATCTCTCCGCACTCTCACAGCATTTGTTAATATCTGCTTTGTTGAACTTTTGTGGTGTAGTAAATTACATGGTATGGCTTTTCTAGCCATATAGTCTTTGTAACTCCCACTGGATTACTGGATGTGACCATGCAATTTAAGCTCCTGACTGTTAAAATCATCCACCTGGGATATTTCTGTTGGAGCAGCATGAATTAATGTTCTGGGAAAGTTCACTGTCTCTCAGGTGTGTAGAACTCTGATGTTGGGATTGGTTGTTTTTGCCACTCTGCCAGGCTCAAAATGAGCCCTCTTAGAAGCAGAGGATAATCTGACTGCCAGCTCAGAGGGACACCTAGCTCAGAGAGAGATGCCCAGCTGAGAGAGAGACACATGGCTGGGAAATGGCAACAGTGGAACCAAGAGACATGAGACACAGTGGCAGGCTTACTTTACCCATGGAGGCAGAGGCCAGGCCAAGAGGCCAAAGACCAGAGAGGTGTGTCTAAAGGCACAGCAGTGGGGAAGCTGTCCTTACTGAAGAACTGTATCTTGAGTGTGTTCCTGAGTTTGAATTGTAGCCTGTTGCTTCCCTAATAAATCCCATAATCTTTGAGTTCTGTGTGGCAGAAAGGTGGTGAGTGCCACAGGAGGGATGGTTGGTAAGAGGGCGGGAGGGTGGCAGTATGTCCAGACTCATAGGAACAGGCCTTAGGCTGCTCTGGTGATTCTATTTTCTTGTGAAGTTAGAGGAGGTCAAAGATGCTGCCTCCATGCCCCTTTAGCAACTTTGCTGTTATGGCTAGGATGAGATGATATCTCAATGTTGTTTTGATTTGCATGTCTCTAATGACTAATGAGGAGCTCTGGTAGCTTAGAACCTAAGGCACTTGGCTGCTAACCAGAAGGTCAGTGGTTCAAACCCACCAGCCACACCTTGGAAGGAAGATGGGGCAATCTGCTTCCATAGTGATACTCCCTCAGAAATCCAAGGAGAGGTCGCTATGAGTTGGGTCCAACTTGATGGCTTATAACAACAACAACAACGACTAATGATTGTGAGGATTTCCTCAAATGTTTGTTGGCCATCTTCAGTGAAGTGTCTGTTTATATCCATTGCTCATTTTTGAATTGGATTGTCTGTTTTATATCAAGGTGTTGAATTTTTTTGTAAATTTTAGAGCTAAATCCTTTCTCAGATATGTCGTAGTAAATTCCTTTTCCCCTAATCTGTAGGTTCTCTTTTCACTTTTTTCAAATTTTTATTGTGATTTTGGTGAAAGTTTACAGAACACATTCATTTTCGAAACAGCAGTTCGTAAACATTTTGTCTCATGACATTGACTGCAATTCCCCATGGTGTAATAGCTTTCTTCCCTCTTCCTCCCCCATAGTTACCTCTCCCCTGTGTTCTTCTCTCCCATGCACTCCTGCTCCCTGAGCTTTTCTTTGTGAAAACACTGCCCTTCTGTTCTCCCACGATTGATCACTTCAAGGGGTGTATCTACCTTATGTAATTGTTCACCCTATATGTCTGTCTATTGTTTGGCTGGAAGCCATAAGAATGTGTTCAAATCCACACCTGAAGGGTGGTTAGGGGCCATAGTCTCAGGGGTTTCACCAGGCTCTGTCAGGGGTTTCACCAGGCTCTGTCAGACCAGCAAGTTGGTCTTTTTTTTTTTTTTTTTTTGAGTTTTGTTCCACATTGTTCTCTCATTCTATCCAGGATCTCCTGCACCAATCCACCTCTGAGTGGTTGACAGTGGTAGCCGGTTACCATCTAGTTCTTCTGGTTTTAGGGTCATATAGGCTGAGGATCACATGGTCTACCAGTCACTTGGACTAATTGTTTCCATGCCTCTTTGGTTTTCTACATTCTTCTTTGTTCTAGAAAACAGGACAGACCCATGATTGGATCTAGATGGCTGCTTGCAATCTTTTAAGAGCCCAGTCACTGTTCACCAAAGTAGGATGTAGAACAATATTTTTATGTAGTATGTTATGCCAGTTGAGTTTGATGTGCCTGCAATCATGGTCCTGAGCCCAGAGGTTCAAATACTCTCTCCCTCCAGGTAGATGGCAGTGGTCAAGGAGCCACCACAACCTTGCCATTGTCAGCTCTACTATACACCTGGAGATTCTTACAGTGCATAAAAATATGCATGTATACCCCCTGCCTAGACATACCTGATCATTCATCCTGTCTACCCATCCCACTTCCTATGTCTTCCTATTCCTCATTGCCACTGTGTTGATGACTCACATTTAGTACATTGCTCTTCCCTACCCGAATCAATACTTGTCTCTACCTATCTAGCAGGGTTCCTTCCCCTCCCCTCCCACCCCTGGTAGCCAACAAAGAAAGTTTCCTTCTGTGTATTAACATTTCCTTGACTTTTTACAATAATGAACTAATGCAATATTTGTCCTTCTGTTATTGACTTATTTCAATCACCATATGGTTCTCCAAGTTCATCCACATTATGTGGTGTTTTGTAGGTTCTGCATTATTCTTTAGTGTTGCGTATATTCCATTGTTTGCATGTAACGTAGTTTGCTTATCCTTTCTTCTGTTGATGGGCACCTAGGTGATTTTCGTCTGTTTGCTATTGTGAATAGCAGTGTGGTGAACATGGATGTGCATATATCTGTTCTTGCCCTGGCTCACTTCTTTTAGTATATATACCTAGCAATGGGATTGGTGGATCAAAAGGTATTTCAAATTCCACCTTTTTAAGGAATCACCACATTGTTTTCCACAGTGGTTGTATCCACCAGCAGTGTATGAGAGTCTCAATTTGTCCACAGCCTTGCCAGCAATTGTTATTTTCTGTCTTGTTGAACTTTGCTATTAGTGCTGGGGCAAGATGGTATCTCATTGTTGTTTTGATTTACATCACTCCAATGGGTAATGATCATGAACATTTCTTCATGTGTTTGTTGGCTGCCTGAATATCCTCTTTGGTGGAGTGCTTATTCATGTCTTCTGCCCATTTTTAAATTGGATTGTCTTTTTGTTACTGGGGTGTTGGAGTTTTCTATAAATTTTAGAGATAAGTCCCTTGTCAGATATGTCATTGCCAAATATTTTTTCCCAATCTGTAGGTTCTCTTTTGACTCTTTTGGAGAAGTCTTTAGAAGCACCTAAAATTTTCATTTTAGAAGATCCCATTCATCTAGTTTCTCTTCTGCTGTTTGTGCATTTTGGGTTATGCTAGGCAGTCTATTTATACCATGAATTAGGACCTCTAAATTTGCCCCTACTTTTTCCTTGAGGAATGTCATAGTTTTAAGTTTCACATTTAAGTCTTTGATCCATCTGGAGTTAGTTTTTGTGTATAGTGTGAGATATGGGTCTTGTTTAATATTTCTGAAAATTGATATCCAGTTTTGCCAGCACCATTTGTTAAAGAGACAATTTCTTCCCCATGTAATGGATTTCCATCCTTTGTCAAAGATCAGTTAACCATAGGTCTATAGATCTATTTCTGGGTTCTCAATTCTATTCCACTGGTCTGTATGGCTCTCATTGTAGCAATACCAGGCTCTATTGTGGCTATATAGTAGGTTTTGAGATCTGGGAGTATGAGACCTCCTACGTTGTTCTTCTTCTTCCGTAGAGCTTTTCTTAACTGAGGTCTCTTTACTTTTCATATAAAATTAATGATTGTTTTTTCACTGTCCTTAAAGAATGGTAATGGGATCTGGATTGAGATCACTTGAATATATAGATTGCTTTGAGTAGTATTGACATTTTCACAATGTTCAATCTTCCATGAGCATGGCATGTTCTTCCATTTATGTAGATCTCTTATGGTTTCTTGAAGTAATCTTTTAGTTTTCTTTGTACAGGTCTTTTGTGTCTCTGGTAAGATTTATTCTCAAGGTTTTTTTTTTTTTTTTTTTTGATAGCTATTGTAAATGGTATTGATTTCCTTATTTCCTTTTCAGCAGTTTCTTTGCTGGTGTAGAAGAATCCAACTGAGTTTTGCATGGTGATCTTGTATCCTGCCACTATACTAAATTTCTCAATTAATTCCAATACGTTCCCCCCCCCCCCGCCGAGTCTTTGGGTTTTCTAGGTATAGGATTATATCATCAGCATATAGGGATAGTTTTACTTCTTCCTTACCAGTTTGGATGTCTTTGTTTCCTTTTCTTGCCTTATGGCCCTGGCTAGGACTTCCACTACAATGCTGAATAGAAGTGGTGATAGCTGGCATCCTTGTCTGATTCCTGTTGGCAAGGGGAAGGGTTTCAGTTTCTCTCCATTGAGTATAATGTTGGCTGTTGGTTTTGCATGTATGCCCTTTATTATGTTGAGGAATGCCCCTTCTATTCCTATTTTGCTAAGAGTTGTTATCAGAAGTGGGTGTTGGATTTGATCAAATATTTTTCTGCATTGATTGATATGTGGTTCTTTTCCTTTGTTTTATTTATGTGATGAATGACATTGGTTATTTTTCTAACGTTGAATCATCCTTTCATACCTGGTATGAACCCCACTTGATCATGTATTATATTTTTGATATGTTGTTGGAGTCTATTGGCTAGGATTTTGTTGAAGATTTTTGCATTTATATTCATGAGGGATATTGGTCTGTAGTTTTTGTTTTGAGTGATGTCTTTGCCTGGTTTTGGTATCAAGATTATGCTTGCTTCATAAAATGAATTTGGGATGATTTCATCTTTTGCTATGTTTTGGAATAGTTTGAGTAGGATTGGTGTCAGTTCTTCTGTGAATGTTTGGTAGAATTCTCTGGTAAAACTGTCTGGGCAAGGACTTTTTTTGTTATTAATTTTTTTATGACCTGTTCAATTTATTCTTTTGTTATGGGTCTATTCAACTTTTCTACCTCAGTCTGTGATTGTTTAGATAAATAGTATGTTTCTAGAAATCTGTTAATTTCTTCTAGGTTTTCAGATTTGTTAGAATACAGTTCTTAATAAACCAAAAACAAACTCACTGCCATTGAGTTGGATCTGACTCATAGTGATCTCTCCTTGGGTTTCTGAGGCAGTATTACTATTGAAGTAGATTGCCCAACCTTATTTCTGAGGAGTGGCTGGTGAGTTTGAATCACCAATCTTCTGGTTAGCAGTCAAGTGCCTTATGCACTATGCCACCAGAGCTTTTATAGTTCTTAATACTATCCTGATATTATCCTTTTTATTTCAATTGGTTCTATTGTGATGCCACCCTATTCATTTCTTATTCATGGTATTTGTATTCTCTCCCTCTTTTCCTTTGTTAAATTTGCCAGTGATTTTTCAACTTTATTAATCTTTTCAAAAAACTAACTTCTATTCTTGTTGATTTTTTCTATTGTCTTTCTATTTTCTGTTTCATTTAGTCCTGCTCACATCTTTATTATTTTTCTTCTGGTGACTATAATGCTTTTTTTTTTTTTTTTTCCTGCTCTTTTTCCATTTGTTGGAGATGTTGGATTAAGGTTTTGATTTTGGCTTTTTCTTTATTTTTTTGATGTATGCACTCATTGCTATAAATTGGTCTCTGATCACTGCTTTTGTTGTGTACCAAAGATTTTGGTATGTTGTCTTTTCATTATCATTTAATTCAAGGAATATTTTAATCTCATTTTTTATTTCTTCTATTACCCAGTCCTTGTTAAGGAGAGTGTTATCCAGTTTCCATGTGTTCGCTCTTTTTCTATTGATCTACCTATTATTGATTTCTAATTTTTTAGCATTGTGATCTGAGAAGATGGTTTGCAGTATTTCAATGTTTTTAAATTTATTAAGGCTTGCTTCATGGCCTAAAATATGGTCTATTCTAGAGAATGTTCCATGTGCATTTGAAAAGAATATATACTGTGCTGTTGGATGAGATGCTCTGTAGATGTCTAAGAGGTCAAGCTGGTGGATTATATTGTTTAATTCTTCTGCATCTTTGTTGAGTTCCTTTCAAGTTGTTTTGTCTTTCATTGAAGTGGTGTATTGAAGTCTCCTACTATGAATGTGAACACATCTATTTATCTTCTAATTCAGTTAAATCCTACTTTATATATTTTGGGGTTCTTTCATTGGGTCCATAGATATTTATTATGGTTATATCCTCTTGTTCAGTTGATCCTTTAATCACATAATATCCTTCCTTGTCTCTTATGGTGGTTTTTGTCTTAGTGTCAATTTTATCAGAAATCAACTTTGCAATTCCTGCTCTTTTGTGGTTGCCATTTGTTTGATATATCTTCTTCTAACCTTTGAATTTTAGTCTATTTTTTTCTTTGTCTCTAAGGTGTGTCTCTTGTAGATAGCTTATTGATGGGTCATGTTTTCTTATCCAGTCTGCACCACTCCGTCTCTTGAACAGTGCCTTTAATCCATTGACATTCACTGTAATTGTCATTTTGTTAAATGTTTTTTCATGGTATTGATGATTTCTTTGGTCCATATATATTTCTGTGCTGAGCTCATTTTGTTTATGAATTGTGTTATGATTTCCTTTGTTACTATTGTTTTACTATTTGCTAAATATTTTGCTCATCTTTTTTTTTTTTTTTTTTAATATGATGGCTTATCCTTTTTTTTTTTTTTGAGGTTACCCTGTGATTTGTAATTTTCTTCCCAAGTTTGGAATAGTCTAGTCCTTACAATTGTCTTGAGTTGCTCATCATTTAGAAGTTCTGTAACTACACAAATTTTTTTCCCTCTTTTTGTTTTTTGGTTCCCAGTTTGCCAAATGATGTCTCTGGTTCCTTGTTTAAAGTCTTGGAAACTTATTTTACTTTGGACTATAATTGGGTTGGTTTCTGGGTTATGTCATCATGTGTGTTAATGGTCAATTGTTGTTTGCTTTTGTTGGTTCTCTGTCCAAAGGACTCCCTTTAGCATCTCTTGTAAGATTGTTCTGGTTTCAACAAATTCCTTTAATTTCTGCTTATCTCGAAATGTCCTAATTTCACCATCATAATTGAGGGACAGTTTTGCTTGGTATATAATTCTTGGTTGGAATTTTTTTTCTGTCATGGTTTTATATATTCTATCCCATTGCTTTCTCTCCTGAATGGTTTCTGCCGAGAAATCAGAACTTAAGTCTTATTGGTTGCCCTTTGTAGGTAACTTTTCATTTTTCACATGCTGCTTTCAGAATTTTTCCTTTGTCTTTGGATTTGGTGAGTTTTATAACAATATGTCTTGGTGATTTTCTTTGGGACTCTATCTTGTTTGGGGTTCATTGGACTTCTTGAATGGATATATTGTCATCTTTCATCATATCAGGGAAATTCTCTTCCAACAAATCTTTGGTAATTTTCTCTGTGGTTTTATTTGTTTCTTCCTGTTCTAGAATTCCAATTACATGTAAGTTATTCCTCTTCATGGTATCACACATGAACCTTAGGCTTTCTTCATTTTGTTTTGATCTTTTTCTGATTGATTACTTTCCAAAGAAGTATTGAGGTATTTGTCTTCAATCTCACTAATTCTGTCTTTCTTTGATTCAATTCTACTCCTTTGCCCATTCAGTGTGTTATCTATTTCTGAAAATTTAGTATTAATCTTCTGGATTTCTATCTGTAGATTTTGTATCATTTCTAATTTTTCATTTTGTTCTTGTATTTTTTCCAAAATTGTTCCAGGGTTTTGTCTGTGTTTTCCTTAATTTTGTCAGTGTTTTCCTCGCTCTGTCTCTCAATCTATTGAAGGAACCTAAAAATAATTCTTTTGAATTCCTTATCAGAGAGTTCCAATGCTGCTTCTTCCTCAGGGGTATGTTCTGGTTCAGCATCTGGTCTCTTGTTTCTACTGCTTAATCTTGCTTCTTTGTGTAGACTGTGATGATCTTTTGTTCTGAGACATTGTGACATTGTTGTATATACATTTAATTGTTGATTTTATGTGAGAGTCATTCATCCAAGATTTTAATTTTCTTTATTTTGTTTGGATGTATCAGAGTAAGCAGAATACTATGTTCCTCTATTCACTCATTGGCAGCACTTATGGACACTCTATGTGTCTCCTGGTTGGTGTGTTAGAGAGTGAGAGTGGGTGCACAGATCTCTGTTAGCTGTTTGTTAAAAGTAGTTAAGGGTGAGTCAGATTAACATTGACTGTCATTTATTATTGGCCAGTTGGTGCAGAAGCATATGGTGGCTCTTACTCAGTATGTGGGGCTTCAGGAGGTGTGAGTATGGTTGCATTTTATGGGCACAGTTGCAATTTCCCACTCAATTATACAAGAAAAACAATAAAAAAAGCACTAAAAAGGTAAAAGTGAGGACAAAAATCACATACGGCATAAACATAGGAACAATTACCAAAAAGAAAAAGAAAAAAAAAAGAGGAAAGGCAATAGATGAGATTACATATCTAAAGGTATACTTTAAAAAGATAAAAGAGATATAAATATAAAAAGAGAAAAACAAACAAACAAATAAGCAAAAAACCCCAAATGTCTGGGGAAGGGGCAATAAGAGAAATGAGCTAGAGGAAGAGAATAATAAGAAAAAAAAAAAGGAGAAAATGCAAAAAGAAAAACAAGGGATGGGAAAAACCACAAGAAAGAAAGAAAAAAAAAGTAACCAGGAAAATAGAGAAAAAAAGTCTAAAACTAGGACCTGGGAAGAATAAAAAGGAAGAATAAAAATAAAAAGGAAGGGGAAAAGAAAAAAAAGAGAGAGAGAGAATCCTTTAAAAACCAACAAAAAACAAACAAAACAAATCTGGGGGGGGTGGTGGACAGGGGACCTAGTCTCCATCACAGCACATGGATTGGGACAAAATTCCTGCTGGCCCAAATGGTGGGTGGAATTGAGGGATGACTATACCTCCATTCACCAAGAAGGTGTGAGGTGTAAGAGAAAGAGAATATCACACATTTCCATTGGTTAAACTCTGGTATGTTCATGCTGTCCTCAGTAAATGGAGCCTATTTTTAGGACCCTGGAAAATGAATGAGAATGCTGTCACTTTAAATATCCAAAATGGCTACCACTTGTAAACATTCAAAATGGCTGTACCCTCTGGACAGCCAGAAGTTCACAGCTCATTTTGTCTACTTCTTTGCTGTTTCTCTTTTTAGTTATCAGCCACCAGTGCAATTGTCCATGCAGCCCTTGGCAAACAGGGCCAATTTTTAGGTTAATTTGCAGATCTTAACACCACTTAAGGGACTCTGGTGGCATAGTGGGTAAGACACTTGACTTCTAACTGATAAGTCAGCAGTTCAAACTCACCACCTGCTCCATGGAAGGAAGATGGGGTTATCTACTCTGTAAAGATTTGTTGTTGTTGTTGTTATGTGCCGTCGAGCCAAACCCAACTCATAGCGACCCCTCCTTGGGTTTCCGAGGCAGTATCACTACGGAAGTAGGATTGCCCAACCTTCCTTCCGAGGAGTGGCTGGTGGGTTTGAACCGCCAGCCGTCTGGTTAGCAAGCAAGTGTCTTAGCCACTATGCTACCAGAGCTCCCTGGAAACCCAATGAGGGTCGCTATGAGTTGGAAACAACTCAATGGCAGTGAATTTAATTTAACACCACTTGGAAATACTCAAACTGTCTGTGTCATTGGGATAGGTGATAGTCTGTAGCTCCATTTGTCTCCTTATTCACTCTTTTCATTCAGGTTCTTTTACTGTTTTTTTTTTTTTTGTTGTTGTTATTTGCCATTGAGTCGGACCTGACTCATAGTGATCCCTCCTCGGGTTTCTGAGGCAGTATCACTATGGAAGTAGATTGCCCAATCTTCCTTCCAAGGAGTTGCTGGTGGGTTTGAACTGCCAGCCTTCTGGTTACCAGTCAAGTGCCTTAGGCGCTATGCTACCAGAGCTCCTACTAGGTTCGTCTACTAGTTGGTGTTTAATCCACTTCTGTGTCCTTCCTTTCAAAGCTCAGGATTCCAGGATAATCTTCTGTATCTGTGTCAATCAGTTTCTCTTTTCTTTGTTGAAGAAATCTGTGTAGCTTGTTTGCATATTCCACCATCTTGGAGAAGTCTTTTCATGCACGTAAGAATTTAATTTTCAGAAGGCTCAAGTAATCTAGTTTCTCTTCTGATGTTTGTGCATTTTAGGTTATGCTTGATAGTCTACTTATGCCATAAATTAGGGTTCTGAATTTGCTCCTATTTGATTTTTGATCAACTTAATTTTGGGGGGGTTTACATTTAGATCTTTGATCCATCTTGAGTTTGGTTTTGTGTATGGTGTAAGGGACAGATCTTGTTTCATTTTTTCTGTGAGCAGATACCCAATTTTGCCAGCATCATTTGTTAAAGAGGCTATTTCTCCCTGAGTTAATGGGTTTTGTTTTTTTGTCAAAGGTCACTTGTAAATAGACAGGCAGATCTATTTCTGAATTCTCAGTTTTGTTCCACTGTTCTATTTGTTGGGGGAGTTCTGGTGGTGTAGGGCCTAAGGCATTTGACTGCTAACCAGAAGTCTGGTGGTTCAAACCTACCAACTACTCTTCAGACAGAAGAATGGGGAATCTACTTCTGTAGTTATACCACCTCAGAAACCCAAGGAGGAGTGACTATGATTCAAATCTGACTCAGCGAAAATGAGTTTGACTTTTTTTTTTTGGTTCCTTGTAGTAGTGCTTTGTATAGGTCTTTGGTGTCCCTGATAAGATTTGTTCCTAAATATTTTATCTATGTGGTAGCTATTGTAAATTGCATTGTTTTCTTTATTTCCTTTTCAAGAGATCTCTTTGTTAATGTAGATGAATCCAACTGAGTTTTATATGTTGCTGTTGTATCCTGTCACTTTGCTGATTCTTTGTTAGCTCTCGTAGTTTTCTTGCAGTCTTTTGGATTTTCTATGTACAGGATCATGTCATCTGAAAATAGATGTAGCTTTACTTCTTTGTCAATTGTATGCCTTGTAATTCTCTTTCTTATCTTATTGCCCTAGCTCACACTTCCAATAAAATGTTGAATGTCAGTAGTGATAAAGGGCATTCTTGTCTGATTCCTGTTTGCAATGGGAATGTTTTGAGTCTCTTTACATATAGAATAATGTTGGCTATGGTTTTCCATATATGTCCTTTATTATGTTGAAATTTCCTTTCTATTCCTATTTTTTTTTCTGAGAGTTTTTGTCAGGAAGAGGTGTTGTATTTTATCAAATGCTTTTTTCTTTTTTTTTTTTTGCATCAATTTATATGATCAAGTGGTTCTTTTCCAGTGTTTTATTTTTGTGATAGATTACATTGAATGTTTTCTATTGTTGCAAATCTGGTATAAATCCCACTTAGTCCTTGTATTGGTTATCTAGTGCTGCTCTAACAGGAAATACCAAAAAATGTATGGCTTTAACAAACAAGAGTTTACTCTCTTACAATTTAGGAGTCTAGAAGTCCACATTCATAGTGCCAGTCTGTAGGGGAGAGGAAGGCCCCTCAATCTTGGGCTTCAGCTCTGCCTCTTTCTCCTGGCCCATAGGAGCAAGAAGTGTATCTTCACTTGGGCAGACACTGACTGCTGAGGCTACAAAACTCAAGCTTGACAAGTAAAATGGCACAGTCCCAAAATTATCAAACCACACAGCAGGCCAATTCAAGTCCATTTACAGTCCCAAGATCAGCAGACAACATGGCAGCCTGCTGAATGATGACTCATCTATGCATAGAATTCAAGAGTGCCAAAAGCTAATGACCTTTCTCAAAGCTGCTTCTTATATACTGGAAGCAGACCACATCCCTTGGCAGCTACTCAGCTGCTCCAGTAAATTCCACCATAGAGTTGATGACCAATCTCATCATGGGGAATAACTACATCCAGCTGCCCATCCACTCAAAACCAGGCCTAGCCAAGCTGACACACATCCTTAACTACCACAGTCATGGTGTATTATTATTATTATTATTTTACATATATGGTGTTGGATCTTGTTGGCTAGGAGTTTGTTGAAGATTTTTGTGTAATTAATTTTTGTCTTTGTGTTTAAGGTAGGTCACTTGTAGGCACCATATTTATGGGTCTTCTTTCCTAATCCAATCTGCCACTCTTTTTCTTTTCACTGGTGCATTTAGTCCATTCACATTCAGTGTAATTCATGACAGATACAAATTTATTGGTGCAATTCTTTTGTGTTTTATGTTGTGTTATTGTCGGTTTCTTTGTTTCAGGAATTTTTCTGTGCTGAGTTCATGTTGTTATTGTTTTGTTTCATTTTGTTTTTTCCCCTTTCCTTCATTGTCATTTGTTTTGTATTTACTGTAGAATCTCTGGTAGCATAGTGCCTAAGGCACTTGACTGCTAACCAGAAGGCTGGTGGTTCAAACCCACCAGCCACTCCTCAGAAGGAAGATTGGGCAATGTACATCCGTAGTGATTCTGCCTCAGAAACCCAAGGAGGGGTCACTATGAGTCAGGTCTGACTCGATGGTAAACAGCAACAACAAGTTCTTGTGATTTTTTTTTTTTTTTTCTCTCTTATTTTGGTTGACAAGGTGGCTTGTTAATTTTCTTTGTGGCTTAAAAAAACCAAACTCATATCTGTCAAGTTGGATCCAACTCATAGCAACTCCTCCTTGGGTTTCTAAGGCAGTATCACTACAGAAGTAGATTGCCCAACCTTCCTTCCAAGGAGTGGCTGGTGGGTTTGGACTTCCAGGCTTCTGGTTAATAGTCAAACACCTTAGGCATTATGCCACCAGAGTTTGGGGTTACTCTGTAGTAAATTCTTATCTCCCTAAGTTTGGAGCAGTCTGTTCTATATAGACATCATTCTGTCTTCTTCTTTTGGAAATTTTGTAATTATACCATCACCATTTGTAATTATACCATCCCTCTGGTTTGTTACTGGTGTCATTTAGAGATTGACTCCCCTATTTCTCTATTTACATTTTTGTAAGCTTATTTTCATTTGTGAGTTCTTTCTCTAGGCTGGTTTCCAGGTGGCAGTGTAACGTGCCTTGATTTTAATTTGTCATCTTTCATTGTTGGTTTTCTTCTGAAAGACCTCCCTTTAGCATTTCTTATAGGGTTGTTCCTGTTTTTTTTTTTTTTTTTACAAATTCTCTTAATTTCTATTTGTCTGGGAATGTTTTAATTTCACCCTTATATTTAAGGGACAGTTTGGCTGGTTATATAATTCTTGGTTGGCAATTATTTTCTTTCAAGGTTTTGTACATGTCATCTAATTGCATTTTTGTCTACATGGTTTCTGTTGAGAAATGAGAGTTTAGTTTTATTAGTTACCCTTTGTAGGTAACATTTTGTTTTTCCTAGCTGCTCTCAGAATTCTTCCTTTGTCTTTCATTTTGGAAGGTTTGATTATGATATATTTGGTGCCTTTCATTTGGGGTCTGTGCTGTGTGGGGTTCAATGAGCTTTTTGGATGGATATATTTTTGTCTTTCATGACATGGGGAAGGTTTTTTTTTAGGAAGTCTTAGATAATTTTCTCATGTTTTTTTTTTTTTTTTTTTGGCCTGCTCTTGTTCTGGATTTGCAATAAGCATATGTTATTTCTTTCCATGCCATCCCATTGACCTCTTAGGTTTTCTTCATTTATCTTCATTCTTTGTTCTGGTTTTCCCTCATACAGGCTGGTGTCAAGAGATTTGTCTTTTAGCAGCTGGGAAAACCCCAGGAGGCAGTTCCCCATTGTGTCAAAGAAGGTTGCTAAGAATTGGAATCCACTTGACAGCAGTGAGTCCTATTTTTGATTTGATTTATTTGGGAAGAGTTCTTCCCTTTTTCTAATTCCCTCCTTACTCTGTGGCCACTTAAGCTATGGGAGGTCTGACCCACTTCCCTGTATCCTCCACCACACAGCTTTAGCTCACCTTGAAATCCTCCTGATCTGTCTACCCTATGTCTTTAATGCTGTGTAGATTCCATTAATTTTTTTTCTGTGTGTCCTCCTTTGTGTTTGTAATGCCCAGCTACCGACTTGCTGGTGACTGACCTGTCTTGCTTTCCAGTCTGCACTCAGTCTTATACTTTATCTTCTCATTTGATGCTCAGAATTCCAGGATGATTATTTGTTTATGTTTCATTGAGTTTCTCTGCATCTCTGATGTAGAGGGGTCAGGTGGAGACTGTTAGCAGGACACCATCTTGTCTCTGCCTCCTAAAGTTAATTTTTTTTTTTTTTATATATATAGTGATTTGGATGAAGGTTTACAGAGAAAATTCACTTTACATATAGTGAAAATGTCCATAAATGTCCATATAGACATTTAGTTTGTCTCATGATATTGACCACAGTTTACCACAATGCAACAGCTGCCCTCCCACTTCCTCCCCTTAGTTACCTCTTCCCTGTGTCCATTCCTCTTTGTACTCTTGCCCTCTGAGCTGTCTCCCTGTGCATAAGCAGCCCTTCTTTCTCCCATGATTGTTTTCTCCAAGGGTGTATCTACCTCAGGTAAATGTTCAACTCGTATGCCTGTCTTTTGTTTGGCTGGAAACCACGGGTGTGGGTTCAATTTCAGATCTGAAGGGCAGCTAGGGGCCATAGTCTCAGTGGTTCCACCAGGCTCTAT
>NW_006922448.1:112576-113374 GCF_000298275.1 Orycteropus afer afer
TTTCCTTCTATACATAAACCTTTCCTTAACTTTTACAATAACAGACTAATACAATATTTGTCCTTTTGTGATTGACTTATTTCACTCAGCATAATTCTCTCTAAGTTCATCCATGTTATGTGGTGTTTTGCAGATTCTACATTATTCTTTATCATTGCATAGTATTCCATTGTGTGTATGGACCATAGTTTGGTTATCCATTCCTCAGTTGATGGACACCTAGGTTGTTTCCATTTTTTGGTTATTGTAAATAGTGCTGCAATGAACATGGGTGTGCATATATCTCTCTTGTCACGGCTCTGACTTCTTTAGGATATATACCTAGTAATGGAATGTCTGGGTCAAATGATATTTCTAATTTCAACTTTTTAAGGGACCGCCATACTGCTTTCCACAATGGTTGTATCATTTTACAGTCCCACCAGCAGTGTATGAGAGTCCCAATCTCTCTCCAACCTCACCAGCATTAGTTATTTTCTGTCTTCTTAAACTTTGCTACTAGTGTTGGAGCAAGATGGTATCTCATTGTTGTTTTGATTTGCATCTCTCTAATAGGTAGTGATCATGAGCATTTCTTCGTATGTATGTCGGCCACTTGAATATCGTCCTTGGTGAAGTAGCTATTCATGACTTCTGCCCATTTTTAAATTGGATTGTTTATCTTTTTGTTATAAATGTGTTGGAGTTTTCTATAAATTCTAGACATAAGTCCCTTGTCAGGTAGGTTATTACCAAATTTTTTCCCAATCTGTAGGCTCTCTTTTGACTTTTTTGGAGAAGTCTTTGGAAGCACATAAA
>NW_006922448.1:125268-126666 GCF_000298275.1 Orycteropus afer afer
TGGTGTATTAAAGTCTCCCACTATGACTGTAGAGTTATCTATTTGCCTTTTCAACTCTTTTAAAGTCTGATTTATGTATTTTGGGGCTCTTTCATTGAGCCCATAGATATTTATTATGGTTATATCTTCATGTTCAATTGATCCTTTCATCTTATACAATGTCTTTCTTTGTCTTGTATAGTGGTTTTTGTCTTAAAGTCAATTTGATCAGAAATTAATATTGCCACTCCTGCTCTGTTACTGTTGCCATTTGCTTGATATATTTTTTTCCAACCTTTGATTTTTAGTCTATTTTTGTCTTTACCTCTAAGGTGTGTCTCTTGTGGGCTGCTTATTGATGGGTTTTGTTTTCTTATTCCAATCTGCAACTCTCCATCTCTTGTGTGGTGCATTTAATCCATTAACATTCAGGGTAATTATTGATAAGTTTGAATTTGTTGCTGTCATTTTCTTATCTGTTTTTCATGGTGTCCCTGGTTTCTTTGTTCCATATTATTTTCTGTGCTGAGCTCATTATGTTTATGAATCATGCTATCATTTCCTTTGTTACTGTTGATTTAGTATATGCTGAATATTTGTGGTTGTCCTCTTTTTATTGTGATGTGAAGGTTTATCATTTTTCTTTGAGTTTACTCTATGATTTATAATTTTATCCCCGAATTTAGAACAGTCAATTTTATCTTGCAACTCTCTTAATTTCCTCACCATTTTGAAGTTCTGTAATTACACAGTCTTTTCCCTCTTTTTGTTTGTAGTTGTCCTCACTTGCCAATTGATTTCTCTGGTTCCCTGTTTACAATCTTGTAAGCTCATTTTCCTTTGGATATGTCCATAGCTGTGGTTTCTGGGTTATGTCATCTTGTGTATTGATGATGGTCAGTTGTTATTTGCTATTTTTGGTTCTCTGTTCAATGGACTCCCTTTAGCATGGCTTGTAAGGTTGGTCTGGTTTTAACAAAGTCCCTTATTTTCTGGTTATCTGGAAATCTCCTAATTTCACCATCGTATTTGAGGGACAATTTTGCCGGGTATATAATTCTTGGTTAAAAATTTTTCTCTTTCAGGGTTTTGTATATACCATCTCATTGCCTTCTCACCTGCATGGTTTCTGCTGAGAAATCAGAGCTTATTCTTACTGGCAGTCCTTTGTAGGTAACTTTTTGTTTTTCCCGTGCTGCTTTTAAGATTCTATCTTTGTCTTTGGTTTTAGTGAGTTTGATAATGATGTGTCTTGGTGATTTTCATTTGGCATCTATCCTGTTTGGTGTTTGTTGGACTTCCTGAATGGATATATCCTCATCTTTCATCATATCAGGGAAGTTCTCCTCCAGCAAATCTTGGACAATTTTCTCTTTCTGTTCTGGAATTCCAATGACATGTAAGTTATTCCTTTTGATG
>NW_006922448.1:126817-135403 GCF_000298275.1 Orycteropus afer afer
TTGTAAGGTTTTCTCTGGTCTGTCTCTCAATCTTTTGAAGATATCTAAAGATAATTCTTTTGAATTCTTTATCAGAGAGTTCCAAAGCTGCTTCTTCCTCAGGGATGTGTTCTGGGTCTGTATCTTGCTCCCTTGTTTCTACTACTTTATCTTGCTTCTTTGTCTGCACTGCGATGATCTGTTTTCTCCGAGACATTGTGGCATTGTTGTGTTTAGATCTCTGTTAACTGTTTGTGAATAGTAGCCAAGTGTGACTTAGGCTCTTCTTGGTGGTTTTTTATCATTGGCCCATTGGTGGAGAAGGAGGTAGTGGCTCTTTCTCAGTAAGTGAAGTTGCAGGAAATGAGTGTGTAGTTGTGTCTTATGGGGACTGTTGTTGTCTGTCTCTCAGTTTGACACAAATTATAATTGAATAACCATCATAAAACTAAAAGCACATGGACAAAAACTACACCATGTAATCACATAGGAACAGTAACCAAAAAAAAGAAAAAAGGAGTAAAGAAGAATAAAAAACAGAGAACTTGCAATATCTGGGCATAGGCCCTAAGAGAAAAAAAGTAGAGGAGGAGAATAATGATGGGAAAAATAATGGGAAATATGCAAAAAGAAAAATCAGGAATTGGATTAGCCACAAGAAAAAGGGGGGCGGGGTAACAAATTAAACAACAAAAAAATTTCATCCAGAATCAGGGAAAAGAAAAAGTGCTGAAAACTAGGACCTGTGTGGGGAAGATTAAGAATAATAATTAAAAGGACAAAAGTATTAATAATAATAGTTCTTTTAAAACAGATAAACAAAAGCAAACTAATCACCAGAAAAAATAATGTGAAAAATAAAAAAAGAGAAGAAAAAAAAAATCAGTGGATGACAGGGCAGGACACCCAGGGTCCATTCAAGCACACAGCCTGTGATGGAGTTCCTGTTGGCCCAGAAGGTAGGTGGCAGTGGGGGATGGCTGCACCTCTGTTCACCAAGCAGGTGTGGGGTATAGGAGCAACAAGAGGAATGTGGTACCTTTTCAGTCTCACAGGTCTAGAGTGTCCTTGAGGTTGCTGGAAAGCAGAATGTGTTCTTAAGCCCCAGGTATCTGTGAGTGTGCTGTCTCTTTAAATATCCAAAATGGTCAAACCGCTTTTAAACCTTCAAAATGGTGGAGCTCTCCTGACCGACAAAAGTCCACAGCTCAGCCCACCTTTCTCTTCACCTTCTCCATTTATTCCCCAGCCACCAGAGAAGTCCTCTGTGCAGTCCTGGGCTAGCAGGGCTGATTTTTAGGTTAATTCTTAGGTCCTACCACCACTCAGGCATCTCCAAGCTGTCTGTACCATCAGGATCTCTCAGGATCGCTGACAGACCGCAGCTCCATATGTCTCCTTTTTTTGTATTTTCACACAAATTCTTCTGCTAGTTGGGGTTTAGTCCATTTCTATATCCTCCACTTCAAGACTCAGGGATCCAAGGTTATCTTCTGTGTCTGTGTTAATTTGTTTCCCTTTTCTTTGTTGAAGAGGATCTGTGCAGTCTTTCTGCCTAGTCCACCATCTTTCCAGAACTCCCAAAAGTTAACAATTTTTTATTAAACTGTGAGAAAGATCTAATTTTCAAACTTGAGTTACATAAGCTGGAAACATGTGTTCTACTGATGAGATTAACATATTTTAAATTTATATTTTTCTGTTTGTGAATTTTTTCTCCTTTTATTTTATTCTAGGTCTTTTAATACATTACTATTTATCCATGCTAATGTATAGTATAAGATGCTTAGATAAATTTTGTTGTTGTGTTGTTGTTTGGTGCCATTGAGTGGTCTCTGAATCATAGCGACCCTATGCACAGCAGAAGAAAACACTGCCCGGTCCTGCACCAGCTCCACAATGTTTCCTATACTTGAGCCCATCACCACAGCCACTGTGTCAATCCATTTCACTGAGAGCCTTCCCCTCTTTTGTTGACCCTCCACCTTATCAAGCATGACATCCTTCTCCAGGGAATGATACCTTCTATCAACATGACCAAAGTAGGTGAAACGAAGTCTGGCAATTCTCACTTCCAAGGAGCATTCCAGCCGTACTTCCTCCAGGACGAATTTGTTAGATCTTTTAGCAGTCTATGGTACTTTCAGCATTCTTTGCCAGCACCACTACTCAAAAGCATCAACTGTTCTTTTGTCTTCCTTATTCATTCTACAACTCTCACATGTGTTTGAGGCAATTGAAAATACCATGGCTTGTGTCTCCCACACCTTAGTCCTCAAGGAGACATCTTTCTTTTCAGCACTTGAAAGAGGTTCTTTGCAGCCAATTTGCCCAGTGTTATAAGTCATCTGTCAGCCACAGGGATCCTGGTGTGGAGAGGGAACCCAGGCCATGCCCCAAAATGCCAGGGTGAGAGAGTGGGAGAAAGGAGAGGAAAAGCCCAGGGACCAGGACAGACGAGGAGTCAGCTGCAGGAATCCAGGTAGGGAGAGGGAACCCATGCCACTCCCCAAAGCAGCAGTGGTGGGAGAATGGGAAAGAGGAGGAGAAAAAGGCCCAGGAACCAGGAAAAAGCAAGGAGTCAGCTGCAGGGATCCAGGTAAGGGTGGTAGGAGAGGTTTCCAACAGCTAAGGGAGACAAACTTGTCTGTAGGTTTGTCCTAACATGGTGACGTGTTAATATGAGTCTTGAGCCTAAGCCACTGGTGTTTCAAATCCAGCAGGGTGCACATGGTACACAGGTATCAGCCCAGCTTACAGACTGAGAGAGACTAGGAAGAAGGAAAAGGCCATCCACTTCTCAAAGAATTGGACAGGCAAAAACTTATGAATAGCAAAGAAACATTGTCTGATACATTATTGCACAACTTTATGAACAGTCCGGATAGGTTAGAAGCCTCTCAAAACAGGACGGGGAAAGAGATGCATCATCAGAGTAAACCCAGCCTTACTCATACAGATAAGGTAAAGCTTTCTAGACCTCCATTTGCTGATATGACACCACTCAAATTGAGGAGAAACAACTGCAGACATCCATTAATCATCAGAACATGGAATGTACGAAGTATGAATCTAGGAAAATTGGAAGTTGTCAAAAATGAAATGGAATGCATAAAGATTGATATCCTAGACATTAGTGGGCTGAAATGGATGGTTTTTTGGCAATTTTGAATCAGACAACCATATGATCTACTATGCTGGGAATGATAGTTTGAAGAGGAATGGTGTGGCATTCATCATTACAAAGGATGTTTCAAGATCTGACCTGAAGTACAATGCTGTCAGTGAGAGGATAATATCCATACGCTTATGAGGAAGACCCGTTAATATGAATATTATTCAAATTTATGCACCAACCATCAAAGCCAAAGATGAGGATATTGAAGAATTTTATCAACTTCTGCAGTCTGAAATTGATCTAACATGAAATCAGGATGTGTTAATTAACACTGGTGACTGGAATGCAAAAGTTGGAAACAAAGAACAATTACTGGTAGTTGGAAAATTTGGCCTTGTTGACAGAAATAATGCTGGAACTCGCATGGCAGAATTTTGCAAGACCAACAATTTATTCATTGCAAACACCTGTTTTCAACAACACAAACAGCAGCTGTACATGTGGACTTCATCAGATGGAACACACAGGAATCAGATTGACTACATCTGTGGCAAGAGGCAATGGAAAAGCTCAATATCTTCAGCCAAAACCAGGCCAGGAGCTGATTGTGGAACAGACCATCAACTGCTCATATGTAAGTTCAACTTGAAGTTACAGACAATTAAAAATTAAAAAAAAGTCCACGAGAGCCAAAACATGATCTTGAATATATCTTTCCTGAATTTAGAGATCATCTAAAGAATAGATTGATGCATTGAACACCAACGACTGAAACCCAGAAGAATTGTGGGATGATATCAAGAGCATTATCCATGAAGAAAACAAGAGATCACTAAAAAGACGAGAAAGGAAGAGAAGACCAAAATGAATGACAGAAGAGACTCTGAAATTTGCCCTTGAGTGGAGAGTAGCTAAAGCAAATGATAGAAATGACAAGATAAAAGAACTGAACTGAAGATTTCAAAGAACAGTTCGAGCAGACAAAACCAGTTACTATAATGAAATGTGCAAAGACCTGGAGTTAGAAAACCAAAAGGGAAGAATAGGCTCAGCATTTCTCAAGCTGAAAGAATTGAAGAAAAAAATTATGCCTTGAGTTGCAATATTGAAAGATTCTATGTGCAAAATATTGAATGATGCAGGAAACATCAAAAGAAGATGGAAGGAATACATGGAATCACTGTACCAATAAGTACTGGTCGATCTTCACGTGATCCATTTCACGAGGTGGCATATGATCTAGAACCAATGGGATTGAAGGAGGAAGTCAAAGCTGCAATGAAGGAATTGGTGAAGAACAAGGCTCCAGGAATTTATGGAATACCAATTGAGATATTTCAACAAACAGATGCCCCATTGGAGGCACTCACTCGGTTATGCCAAGAGATTTGGAAGACAGCTATCTGGCCAACTGACTGGAGGAGATCCATATTTGTGCCCATTCAAAAGAAAGGTGATCCCATAGAATGTGGGAATTATTGAACAATATCATTAATATTGCACGCAAGTAAGATCTTACTGAAGATAATTCCAAAACGGTTACAGCAATACATTGACAGAGAACTTCCAGAGGTGCAAGCTGGATTCAGAAGAGGACATGGAACAAGGGATATCATAGCTGCTATCAGAAGGATCTTGGCTCAAGTCAAAGAATACCAGAAATATGTTTACTTGTGTTTTATTGACTATGCAAAGGCATTTGATTGTGTGGATCATGACAAATTATGGATAACATTGAGAAGAACGGGAATTCCCAAACACTTGATTGTACTTATGAGGAACCTGTACATTGAGCAGGAGGCTGTCATTTGAATGGAAGAAGGGGACACTATATGGTTTAAAATCAAAAGGGCGTGTGTCAGGGTTGTATCCTTTCCCCATACTTATTCAATCTATATGCTGAACAAATAATCCGAGAAGCTGGACTATATGAAGAAAAATGTGGCATCAGGATTGGAGGAAGAATAATTAACAACCTGATTTGCAGATGATACAACTTTGCTTGCTGAAAGAGAGGATGACTTGAGACACTTACTGATGGAGGTTGAAGAATACAGTCTGTGGTATGGATTACATCTCAATATAAAGAAAACAAAAATCCTCACAACTGGACCAATGAGCAGAATCACAATAAATGGAGAAAAGATTGAGGTTGTCAAGGAATTCACATTGCCTGGTTCTACAATCGAGGCCAGTGGAAGCAGTAGTCAGGACTTTAGATGACTAGTAGCACTGGGCAGGTCAGCTGCAAAGGAACTGTTTCAAATGCTGAGGAGCAAGGATGTCTATTGGGGACTAAGGTGCACCTGACACAAGCCATGCTATTTCCAATTGCCTCGTATGCATGTGAGAGCTGGACAGCGAATAAGGAAGACCAATGATAAGTTTATGCTTTTGAGTTGTGGTGCTGGTGAAGAATGTTGAAAGTACCATAGACTGTGAAAAGAAATAAAAGATCTGTCCTGGAGGAAGTGCAGCCGAGACGCTCCTTGGAAGTGAGGATGGCCAGACTTCATTTCACCTAATTTTGTCATGTTGTCAGAAGGGACCATTCCCTGGAGAAGGATGTCATGCTTGGTAAGGTTGATGAAAGAGGGGAAAGCCTTCAACAAGATGGATCGATATGGTGACTGCAATGATGGGCTCCAGCATAGCAGGGATCATGGAGCTGATGTGGGATCAGACGGTGTTTTGCTCTGCTGTGCATGAGGTCGCTATGAGTCAGAAATGGCTCCATGACACCTAACAACAACAACAATATGTCAACTGATGTCCTGACTGCTGCTAACATTGACATCGATTGTAGAACCAAGCAATGTGAAGTCTCTGGCAAACTCAGTATTTTCTTCATTTATCAAGATGTTGCTCATAGGTCCAGTTTTGACCATTTTTGTTTTCTCCATATTGAGATGTAATCCAAACTACAGACTCTTCCTCAATCTTCATCAGTAAGTGCCTCAAGTTATCCTCACTTTTAGGAAGCAAAGCTGTGTTGTCAAGGTATCACAGGTTGTTCATGATTCTTCCTCCAATCATGATTCCACATTCTTCTTCATATATCTAGCTTCTCAGATCATCTGCTCAGAATACAGATTGAATAAATATGGTGAAAGGATACAACTCTGATGCACTCCCTTGCTGATTTTAAGCCATGGAGTGTTTCCTTGCTCTGTTTGAAAGACAGCCTCGTGGTCTGGCTGGGTACAGGTTCCTCATGAGTAAAATTAAGTGTTCTGGAATTCCCATTTTTCTCAATGTTACCCATAATTTGTTATGATCCACACACTCAAATGCTTTTACAAAGTCAATAAAACACAAGAAAACATCTTTCTGGTATTCTTTGCTTTGAGACAAGATCCATCTGACACTGGCAATGATATCCCTCATTCCATGTTCTCTCCTGAAACCAACTTGCATTTCTGGAAGCTCCCCATCAGTACACTGCTGCAATCATCTTTGAATTATATTCAGCAAGATTTTACTTGCATGTGATATTAATGATAATTTCAGATAATTTTCACATAATGTGGGGTCACCTGTCTTCATAATGGGTGCAAATATTGATCTCTTCCAGTCAGTTGGCCAGGGAGCTATCTTCCAAATCTCTTGGCACAACTGAGTGAGTACCTCAAGCGGGAAATCCATTCATTGAAACATCTCAATGGGTATTCCGTCACTTTTTGGAGCCTTGTTTTTTGCCACTTCCTTCAGTGCCACGTCGACTTCTTCCTTCAACACAATTGGTTCTTGATCATATGCCACCTCCTGAAATGGATGAAGATCGACCACCTCTTTTGGGTACAGTGATTCTGTGTATTCCTATCATCTTCTTTTGATGTTTTCTGCATCATTCAATATTTCACTCATAGAATCTTTCAATATTATAACTTGAGGCTAAATCTTTTTTCCTCAGTTCCTTCAGCTTGAGAAATGCTGAGCATGTCCTACGCTTTTGGTATTCTACCTCCAGGTCTTTGCACATTTCATTATAATAATTGGCTTTATCTGCTCAAACTTCTCTTTGAAATCTGTCCATCTCTTTTATCTTGTCATTTCTTCCATTAGCTTTAGCTACTCTCTGCTCAAGGGTAAATTTCATCCATTTTGGTCTTTTCTTCATTTGTTGCCTTTTTCATGACTTCTTGCTTTCTTCATGGATGAAGTTCTTTATGTCATCCCACAATTCTTCTGGTTTTCAGTCACTGGTGTTCAATGAATCAGATCTATTCTTTAGATGGTCTCTAAATTCAGGAGGGATATATTTCCCTTCCCCTCCCACCCCTGGTAACCAACAAAGAAAATTTCCTTCCATAGATAACCTTTCCTTGATTTTTAAAATAATGGACTAATTCAATATTTGTCCTTTTGTGATTGACTTATTTCACTCAGCATAATGTCCTCCCAGTGCATCCAAGTTATGTGATGTTTTGCAGATTCTACATTATTTTTTAGTGTTGCATAGTATTCCATTGTGTGCATGTACCTCAGTTTGGTTATCCATTCCTCAGTTAATGGACACCTAGGTTGTTTCCATATTTTGTCTATTGTAAATAGTGCTGTGATGAACATGGGTTTGCATATGTCTCTTCTTGTCATGGCCCTCAGTTCTTTAGGATATATACCTAGTAATGGACTGGCTGGGTCAAATGGTATTTCTAGTTCCAACTTTGGAAAGAATCAACATACTGCTTTCCATAATGGTTGTACCATTTTACAATTCCACCAGCAGTGTATGAGAGTCAGAATCTCCCCACATCCTTGCCAGCATTTGTTATTTTCTGTCTTGTTGAACTTTGCTAATAGTGCTGATGCAAGATGATATCTCATTGTTGTTTTGATTTGCATCTCTCTAATAGCTAATGAAGGAAGATGGGGCAATCTACTTCCGTAGTGATACTGCCCTGGAAACCCAAGGAGGGGTCGCAATGGGTTGGGTATGACTCAACGGCACATAACAACAACAAACAAAATAGCTAATGATCATGAGCATTTCTTCATATGTTTCTTGGCTGATTGAATATCCCCCTTGGTGAAGTGTCTATTCATGTCTTCTGCCCATTTTTTAATTAGATTGTTTGTCTTTTTCTTATTGAGTTCTTGGAGTTTTCTATAAATTCTAGAGATAAGTCCCTTGTTGGATATGTCATTACCAAATGTTTTTTCCCAATCTGTAGGTTCTCTTTTGACTCTTTTGGAGAAGTCTTTGGAAGCACGCAAAAACTTAATCGCTAGAAGGTCCCAATCATCTGGTTTCTCTTCTGTTGCTTGTGCATTTTAAGTTATGCTTGATAGTCTATTTATGCCATATATTATGGCCCTTAAATTTGCAGCTAGTTTTTCCTTGAGGAACACTATAGTTTTGGGTTTCACATTTGAGTCTTTGATCCATCTCGAATTCATTTTAGTGAATGGTGTGAGGTACAAATCTTGTTTCATTTTTCTGCAAATGGATCTCCAGTTTTGCCAGCACCATTTATTAAACAAACATT
>NW_006922448.1:136328-139053 GCF_000298275.1 Orycteropus afer afer
GTGGTTCTTCTCCTTTGTTTTATTTATGTGGTGGATGATGTTGACTGTTTATCTAATGTTGAACCATCCTTGCATGCCTGATATGAACCCAACTTGTTCATAATGAATGATTTTCTTCATATGTTGTTGGAGTCTATTGGCTAGGATTTTGTTGAAGATTTTTGCATCTATATTCAAGAAGGATATTGGTCTGTAGATTTTCCTTTTTTTTATTTTTTATTTTTATTGTGATTTGGGTGAAAATTTACAGAGCAAATACGCTTTCCATACAGCACATCACATACACTTTGTCTCATGACATTGACCACAATTTAGCACAATGCAACATCTCCTCTCCCACTTCCTCCCAATAGGTACTGCTTCCCTGTGATCATCCCTCCATGCACTCCTACCCCCTGAGCTGTCTTTCTCTGCCTAAGCAGCCCTTCTTTCTCTCTTACTTATTCTCTCCAAGGAGTGTATCTACCTCAGATAAATGCTCAACTAGTAAGCCTGTCTACTGCTTGGCTGGAAGCTACAGGTGTGTGTTCAATTCCACACCTGAAGGACAGCTAGGGGCCATAGTCTCAGTGGTTCCACCAGGCTGCATCAGTCCAATAAACCTGTTCCCCACTTTTTTTTTCCCCAAAATGATTTTGAGTTTTGTTCCACATTGTTCCCCCTGTCTATCCAGGATCTCCTACAAGGATCCTCTTCCAATTGGTTGACAGTAGTAGCCAAGCACCATCTATTTCTTCTGGTCTCATAGTCATACAGGCTGCAGATCGGATGGTGTACCAGTCCCTAGGACTGATTGTTTCCATGAATTTTTGCTTTTCCTCATTCTTCTTGGCCCTGGATGAGGAGAGACTCATCATTGCATCTAGAAGGCAGCTTGCAAGCTTTTAAGATCTCAGTCGTTACTAACCACAGTAGAAGGTGGAACAATGATTTGTGTAGTATGTTATACCAATTGAGCTTGATGTCCTCTGGGACTATGGTCCTGAGCCCACAGGTTCAACTACTTGGTCCCTCTGGGTAGCTGGCTGTGACCAAGCAGTGACTACAACCTTGCCCCTTGTCAGCCCCATTATACACCTGGAAATTCAGATCATACACATAGTTATTGGACCACTGTCTGCCAACCCTATACATGTTCTTGGGTGCACTCTCCACTTTATATAGATACCTAATATTTCAGCCTGTCCACCCATTTATCCACCCATATACCCGTGTTTGCCTTCACTGAGCACATCCTATTATATTTGCAAAAGGGTTCATCTTTGTCATCTGTACTACCCACGTAGCTCTCTAGTCTTTCTCTTCCTCAGTGCCACTGTATGGATGACTCACATTTGGTACATTGCCTTTTTTCTTCACCCAAATCAAAACTTATCTCTAACTATCTAACAGTATTCCCTCCTCTCCCCTCCCACCCCTGGTAACCAACAAATAAAATGACCCTCCAGAGATAAGCGTTTCCTTGACAATTACAATAATGGACCAATACAATATTTGTGCTTTTGTGATTGACTTATTTCACTCAGCATAAAGTCCTCCAAGTTCATCCACATTATGCGGTGTTTTGCAGATTCTACATTATTCTTTAGGGTTATGTAGTATTCCATTGTGTGTGTGTACCATAGTTTGGATATCCATTCCTCAATTAATGGACACCTAGGTTGTTTCCATCTTTTGGCTATTGTAAATAGTGCTGCGATGAACATGGGTGTGCATATATCTGTTCTTGTCATGGCTCTCACTTCTTTAGGATATATACCTAGTAATGGAATGGCTGGGTCAAATGGTTTTTCTAGTTCCAACTTTTGAAGGAGATGCCATATTGTTTTCCACAATGGTTGTACCATTTTACAGTCCCACCAGCAGTGTATGAGAGTCCCAATCTCTCCACATCCTCTCCAGAATTTATTATTTTCTGTCCTGTTGAACTTTGCTACTAGTGCTGGAGCAAGATGGTATCTCGTTGTTTTGATTTGCATGTCTATAATAGCTAATGATCATGAGCATTTCTTCATATGATTGCTGGCTGCTTCAATATCCTCCTTGGTGAAGTGTCTATTCATGTCTTCTGCCCATTTTTTAATTGGATTGTTTGTCTTTTTCTTATTGAGGTCTTGGAGTTTTCTATAAATTCTAGAGATAAGTCCCTTGTCGGATATGTCATTACCAAATGTTTTTTTCCCAATCTGTAGGTTCTCTTTTGACTCTTTTGGAGAAGTCTTTGGAAGCACACAAAAATTTAATCTCTAGAAGGTCCCAATCATCTGGTTTCTCTTCTGTTGTTTGTGCATTTTGAGTTATGATTGATAGTCTATTTATGCCATATATTATAGCCCTTAAATTTGCAGCTACTTTTTCCTTGAGGAACACTATAGTTTTGGGTTTCACATTTAAGTCTTTGATCCATCTCGAGTTCATTTTTGTGAATGGTGTGAGGGACAAATCTTGTTTCATTTTTCTGCAAATGGATCTCCAGTTTTGCCAGCACCATTTATTAAACAAACATTGTCTTCCCCAGTTAATGGATTTTGGGCCTTTGTCAAGGATTAGCTGACTATAGGTAGATGGATCTATTTCTGGGTTCTCAATTCTATTCCATTGGTCTATGTATCTGTCATGAAACCAATACCAGGCAGTTTTGACTACTGTGGCTGTATAGTAGGTTGTGAGATACAGCAGTTTGAGGCCTCCTACTTTGTTCTTCTTCAATAGTGCTTTGCTTATC
>NW_006922448.1:139469-153810 GCF_000298275.1 Orycteropus afer afer
TTTTTTGGTAGCTGTTGTAAACAGTATTGATTTCCTTATTTCTTTTTCAGCCATATCTTTGCTGGCTTAGAGGAATCCAACTGATTTTTGGACATTGATCTTATATCCTGCCATGATGCTAAATCTCTCAACTAGTTGCAGTAGATTTTTGACTGAGTCTCCTGGGATTCTAGGTAGAGGATCATATCATCATCAAATAGGGATACTTTGACTTTTTCCTTGTCAAGTTGAATGCCTTTGATTTCCCTTTCTTGCCTTATGGCCCTGGCTAGGACTTCGAGTGTAATGTTGAATAGAAGTGTGATAGAGGGCATCCTTGTCTGGTTCTTGTTCTCAAGAGGAATGGTTTCAGTCTTTCTCCATTGAGAATAATGTTGGCTGTTGGTTTTGCATAGATGCCCTTTATTATGTTGATGCCCTTTAGTATGTTATTATGTTGTCCCTTCTATTCCTATTTTGCTGAGAGTCTTGATCAGGAATGGGTGCTGGACTTTATCAAATACCTTTTATGCATCAATTGATATGATCATGTGGTTCTTCTCCTTTGTTTTATTTATGTGGTGGATGATGTTGACTGTTTATCTAATGTTGAACCATCCTTGCATGCCTGATATGAACCCAACTTTTTCATAATGAATGATTTTCTTCATATGTTGTTGGAGTCTATTGGATAGGATTTTGTTGAGGATTTTTCTGTCTATATTCATGAGGGATATTGGTCTGTAGTTTTCCTTTTGAGTGATGCCTTTGCCTGGTTTTGGTATCAAGGTTGTGCTTGCTTCATAAAATGTATTAGGGAGGATTCCATCCTTTTCTATGTTTTGGAATAGTTTGAGTAGGATTGGTATCACTTCTTCTCTGAGTATTTGGTATAATTCTCCAGTGAAACCATCTGGGCCAGGACTATTTTTAGTTGTAAATTTTGATGATCTGTTCAATTTCTTCTTTTGTGAAGTGACTGTTCAACTTTTCCATCTCAGTCTGTGTTAGTTTATGTAATTGGTGTGTTTTTAGAAATCTGTCCATTTCTTCCAGATTTTCAAATTTGTTCGAGTACAGTTCTTTATAGAATGCTGATATTATCCTTTTTATTTCAGTTGGTTCTATTCTGATGTCACCCATTTTGTTTTTATTCATGTTATTTGTATTCTCTCCCTCTTTTCCTTTGTTAAATTTGCCAGTGATTTGTCAGTTTTATTGATCATTTCAAAAAACCAACATATTGTCCTATTGATTTTTTTCTATTCCCCTTCTATTTTCTGTTTCATTGATTTCTGCTCGAATCTTGATTATTTCCTTTCTTCTGGTGACTGTGAACTTTTCTTGCTGTTTTTTTTCTAATTGTTGGAGATGTTGTTTTAAAGTATTAATTTTGGCTCTTTCTTCTTTTTTGATGTGTGAAATTATTGCAATAAATTGGTCTCTGATCACTGCTTTTGCTGTGTCCCGAAGATTTTGGTATGTTGTGTTATCATTCTCATTTGATTCAAGGAAGTTTTGAATTTCAATTTTGATTTCTTCTCTTACCCAGTCTTTGTCAAGGAGAGTGTTGTTCAGTTTCCATGTGTTTACTCTTTTTCTGTTGATCTTCCTATTGCTGATTTCTAATTTAATTGCATTATGATCTGAGAATATGCTTTGCAGTATTTCAATATTTGTAAACTTATTAAGGTTTGCTTTGTGGCCTAACATATGGTTTATCATGAAAAATGTTCCATGTGCACTGGGAAACAATGTATATTGTGCTGCTGTTGTGTGAAGTGATTTGTAGATGTCTATAAGGCCAAGTTGGGAGATTGTATTGTTTAGCTCTTCTGTGTCTTTGTTGGGTTTCTTTCCAGTTGATCTATCTTTCAATGAAAGTGGTGTATTAAAGTCTCCCACTATGAGTGTGGAGTCATCTATTTGGCTTCAACTCTTTTAAAGATTTATGTATTTTGGGGCTCTTACTTTGGTCCATAGATATTTATTATGTTTATATCTTCATGTTCAATTGATCTTTTAATCATTATACAATGTCCTTCCTTGTTTCATATGGTGGCTTTTGTCTTAAAGTCAATTTGATCCATAATTAATATTGCCACTCCTGCTTTCTTACAGTTGTCACTTGCTTGATATATCTTTTTTCAACTTGTGATTTTTAGTCTACTTTTTTTTTTTTTTTAAATTTATTTCTAAGGTGTTTCTCTTGTAGGCAGCATATTGATGGGTTTTGTTTTCTTATCCAACATGCAACTCTCCATTTCTTGAGTGGTGCATTTAATCCATTAGTATTCAGGGTAATTATTGACAAGTATGAATTTGTTGCTGTCATTTTGTTATGTGTATTTTTATGGTGTCCCTGGTTTCTTTGTTCCATAATATTTTCTGTGATGAGCTCATTATGTTTATGAATCATGTTATCATTTCCTTTGTTACTGTTGTTTTAGTATATGCTGAATGTTTGTGCTTGCCCCCTTTTTTATTGTGATATGAAGGTTTATCATTTTTATTTGAGTTTACCCAATGATTTATTTTTTCCCTGAGTTTAGAACAGTCCATTCTATCTTACAACTCTCTTAAGTTCCTCACCATTTAGAAATTCTGTAACGACAGAGTCTTTTCCCTCTGTTTGTTTGTAGTTCTCCTCACTTCCCAATTCAGGTCTCTGGTTCCCTATTTACAGTCTTGTAAGCTCATTTTACTTTGGATAGGTTCATAGTGTGGTTTCTGGGTTATGTCATCTTGTGTATTGATGGTTGGTTGTTATTTGCTATTTTGGGTTCTCTGTTCAAAGGACTGCCTTTAGCATCTCTTGTAAGGTTGGTCTAGTTTTAACAAATTCCCTTAGTTTCTCCTTATCTGGAAATCTCCTAATTCCATCATATATTTGAGGTACAATTTTGCCAGGTGTATAATTCTTGGTAGAAAATTTTTCTCTTTCAGGGTTTTATATATACCGTCCCATTGTCTTCTTGCTTGCATGGTTTCTGCTGAGAAATGAGACATTATTCTTACTGGCTGTCCTTTGTAAGTATCTTTTTGTTTTTCCCATGCTTATTTCAGGATTCTGTCTTTGTCTTTAGTTTTGATGAGTTTGATGATGCTATGTCTTGGTGATTTTCTTTTGGGGTCTATCCTGTTTGGGGTTTGTTGAACTTCCTGAGTGGATAAATTCGCATCTTTCATCATATCAGGCAAGTTCTCCTCCAACAAATCTTGGACAATTTTCTTAGTGCTATAATTTTTCTATTCCTGTTCTGAAATTCCAACGACACGTAGGTTATTCCTTTTGATGGTATCCCACATGAATCTTAGGATTTCTTCATCTTTTTTAATTTTTTGTTTTCTTATTGATCTATTTCCAAAGAAGTATTCAGGTATTTGTCTTTAATGTCATTAATTCTGTCTTCCATTACATCAATTCTTCTCCTTTACCCTTCCATTGCGTTATGTGTTTCTGACAATTTAATATTAATCTTCTGGAGTTCTATCTGTAAATTTAGAATCATTTCTAATTTTTCATTTATTTTGTCATTTTATTCTTTTATTTTCTTCCAAAATTCTTCTAGGTTTTTTTCTATGTTTTCTTTGGTCTGTCTCTCAGTCCTTTGAAGATGCCTAAATATAATTCTTTTGAATTCCTTATCAGAGAGTTCCAATGTTGCTTCTTCCTCAGGAATGTGTTCTAGGTCTTTATCCTGCTCCCTTGTTTCTACCCCTTTATCTTGCTTCTTTGTGTGGACTGTGATAGTCTGTTGTCTCTGAGACATCATGGCGTTGTTGTATTTAGATCTCTGTTAACTGTTTGTGAAGAGCAGCCAAGCGTGAATCAGGCTTTTCTTGTTGGTTTTTTATAATTGGCCCATTGGTCGAGAAAGAGGTGGTGGCTGTTGCTCAGTAAGTAAAGTTGCAGGAGGTGTGGGTGTAGTTGTGTCTCATGGAGATTGTTTCTGTTTCCCACTCAATTACCCTTCCTTGGTTTTCCGAGGCAGTATTACTATAGAAGTAGATAGTCCAACCTTCCATCCGAGGAGTGGCTGGTAGGTTTGAACCGCTAGCCTTCTGGTTAGCAGTTAAATGGTGCACCTAACCCAAGCCATGGTATTTTTAACCACCTCATATGCATGCATGTAGGAGCTCTGGTGGCAGAATGCCTAAGGCATTTGACTGCTAACCAGAGGGCTGGTGATTCAAATCCACTGGCCACTCCTCGGAAGGAAGATTGGGCGATCTACTTACATAGTGATACTGTCTCAGAAACCCAAGGAGAGGTCGCTATGAGTCAGATCCGACTCAACAGCAGTAGGTTTTTTTTTTTTTTTTTTTCTTTCTTTTTTCATATGCATGTGAGAGCTGGACAATGAATATGGAAGATGTAAGAAGAGTTGATGCTTTTGAGTTGTGGTTTGGTGAAGAATAAAGGAAGTACTGTGGATTGCCAGAAGAACTAATAACTCTGTCCTGTAAGAAGTGCAGCTGGAATGCTCCTTGGAGGTGAGAATGGCCAGACTTCATCTCACCTACTTTGATCATGTTGTCAGAAGGACCACACTTGGTAAAGTGGAGGGTCAACAAAAATGAGGAAGGTCCTCAGTGAGATGGATTGACACAGTGGCTGCAATGATGGGCTCAGTTATAGTAAGGATTGTGAGATTGGCATAGGACCAGGCATTGTTTCGATCTGTTGTACATAGGGTCTCTATAGGTTGGAGCCAACTTGACAGCACCGAACAGCAACAACAACAAACAATGTTTCATTTTAAGACTTTTATTTCAGCTTTTTATTTCATCTGAAAAAATTAATCTACTTCCTTTTAAATGTGAATTCAAATGAGAAAATAATTACTAAATTGGAAACAATCCAGGTAATTACTTAAAACACATTTCAAGCATTTGTACCAGTAGGACTTTTAGTATCCATGTGAATAAATAATGGTTTTGTACAAATGGATGTTTTGAGGTTAACTTTTAAAGATTATCTCAGGACATTAGTTGCAGAGGTTAATCCAGCCCCAATGTCTCCAGAAAGTCAGAAGTCGATAAGAATTTGAAATTCTATCCTGCACTTGCCTCCTTTTGATCAGATTTCTTCTATAGAGAGTTTGATGAAACTAACCATTGAGTAGTGATAGCTAGACACAATCCAGTTCCTCTGAACTCATGACAAAGGAAGCAGTTGTTCACAGAGTCATTTAGCCACACATTTCATATCCTCCTCCTATACCTGACTGTCCTTCTTCCTTTTTTTATTCCAGGTGAGTAGAGATCAATTGTCATATCTTAGATGACCACTTCCATGGTTTTAAGACCTTAAACAGTATCGATTAACTAGGAGCTAGGCCAGAAACACTAAACATGATTTTAGGCCAATTAACTAGGATATCCCTTGAAACTCTGATCTAATACCTACAAATCAGAGAATCAAATCCCATGAGTTGTTTAGTTGTACATAAATAGAGTCTGCAGCTACTCTCTCTTTCTCTCTCGCTCTCTCTTTTTTTTTTTTTTTGTCATTGTTGTATGTATCTCTATCACATGGCTTTTGCCAATTCAACTTTTTATAGGTGTATATTTACACACAGCAATTGCAGTAATCAACAGTGCAATCATTGTTAACCTCCACTTTTCCCCTCTCTCTTGCCCCTAGTAACCACTAATAACTTTTGGTCTCCATACCAAAAGTTTTTCTTGTCTTCTTATATATAAGTGAGGTCATACAGTATGTGTCCTTTTTGATTTAATTATTTCACTCACCATAATGTCTTCAACCTCAATTCATATTGTAGCATGTATCAAGATTGTTTCTTCTACTCACTTGTAATAATTCCATTGTATGCATTTACTACATTTTGTTTATTCATTCATCTGTTGATGGGTTTTAAATTGTTTGCACTTTTGGTTATTGTGAATAATGCTGCAACAAACATGGTGTACAAATCTCTGAGTCTCTGCTTTCAAGTTTTTTGAGTATATGCCTAGGGATGGAATTGAGGGGTCATATACTAGTTCTATTTTTAGTTTTTTGAGGAATTGCCACACTGTGTGTGACAATGGCTGTATCATTTTGCATTTCCACCAGCAATGGATAAGGGGATAAATATCACTACATTCTCACCAACATCTGTTATTTTCTGTTTCTTCTTATTATTATTATTTATAATAATAATATATTTATAAATATATTTATATTTATCTTATTATTTATAATAAGAAACCATGAGTGGTATCAGCTGAGGACTATATAGCCTATGAAGCAAGACAACCCTGGGAAGAGGGACGCTGTGCCCAGAGTAGTCAGAGAAGAGAACAAAGACAGTGCTGACAGTCTAAGAGATCTTCACCCCCTTCCCATCTCCCTACACAATCATGTTCATCCCTTTGCTCAGGGAGACAGACATTTTAGAGAAGCAATTCTCTCTGTCCCCTTGGGTATCAATACTCAATAAACCTTTTGCTTCTCCACTTCAACCTGTTGTGATCATTGGCTCTTTATGACAGGGGGTAAGGACCTTGTAGTTCCTACAACAATACCATTTCAATCCCACTAGAATGACTGAGGGAGCTCTGGTAGCATAGTTGCAAAGACACTTGAGTGTTAACCAGAAGGCTGGAGGTTCAAACGCACCAGCCACTCCTCGGAAGGAAGATGAGGCAATCGACTTCCATAGTGGTAACTGCCTCAGAAACCAAAGGAGAGGTCACTATGAGTCAGGTCTGACTCAAGGGCAAATAACAACAATAACAGCAGAATGAATGAGATTTAAATAATAAATAAATGCTCAGAAGAATGTATCAAAAAAAAAAAAAAAAAAAAAAAAACCACCAAACTCACTGCTGTCGAGTTGGATCTGACTCAGTGGGTTTTCAAGGTGGTATCACTACGGAGGTAGATTGCCCAAACTTCCTTCTGAGGAGTGGCCAGTGGGTTTGAACCTCCAGCCCTCTGGTTAGCAGTCAAATGCCTTAGGCACTATGCCATCAGAGGTCCCCATAGAAGAATGTATAGTTGAAAATAGCAAACCTAAAGTACTCAGCATCTGTAAAGAGACTGGCTATTCTATTTACATAAAAGAAAGCAAAAGGGAGGGAAAAATAGCAAATTAGTCCATATGATTAATGTCTACTTTAAACTTGTCTGCCAGTCTGTTAAAGTTCTGTACTTTTCAGTGAGAGGCCTTTCTAGCCTTCCACTTCAACCTTCCATATTCCCCCCTGTTTCTGAGGTTTCACCATCACAGGGAAATAAGGCAGTGGTCTTCTTCTTAGGCTAGGAATGGTCAATTCCTTGAAGAGGGAAACTGATAAAAACTAATAACTTCTTGTATAAATTCACTAGTATTAGGTGTCTTAAAGAGAGAAAATTTACAAGTAGCTTCAAGGGTTTTGGACATTCCATTAGAGGCTACTTTCATCAAGCATGGGGCACAGCACATAAGATTATTACTACAAGGCTCAAAGTAATTAAGGGAGTGAGCCAAGGGTTCAGGTTGAGGAATAAACTCTCAAACAAGCTCTATCCACTTCCTTGGTCCTAGGCCCTTGGTTTTGTCCATTTAGTAACTTTATGGATAGCATTCAAATTTAATTCAACCTCCCCACAAATATTTATCCCAGCACAGCATGTCTTATTTATAGTAGCATATTGTTGTTGTTGTTGTTATGTGCCATCGAGTCAGCCCTGACTCATAGCGACCCCTCCTTGGGTTTCCGAGGCAGTATCACTACGGAAGTAGGATTGCCCAACCTTCCTTCTGAGGAGTGGCTGGTGGGTTTGAACCGCCAGCCTTCTGGTTAGCAGTCAAGTGCCTTAGCCACTACGCTACCAGAGCTCCCATAGTAGCATATACACCATTGTATTTGGCAAAAAGAAAATTCAAAACTACGTGGTTATTTAAAACAACCTCAGCTAAGAAATTCAGAGAGACCTGTTGGGCTTGAATGGCCTTATCCATGCCCAGGACCAGGAGGTGGATGGTGTCTGATAAATTTTTAATAAAAAGCTCCATATGCCTAATCTTTAAACTGGAAATGATAGTTCTTAAAAAATACCACTCAAACCCAATCTTGACTGGATAGTTTCTGTTCCTGATATGCTTAATGATGCAGTGTTTACCGAAAAGAGGACTCATTTCTGTCTGACATGAGCTTCTGGAAAAATGTAGGAAATAGAGTGTATCTGAGTAAGAAAGGTGAGGAAACCTAAAGTATATTGTTCTACAAAGTGAATCCCTGTAAGGCACAATAAAAATTATTATTCACCTCTGAACAAAACAATGTCTACTTATCATTGTTCGGGCTTCTCTCTCAGTGTTCTGAGGGACTGCACCAGATGGGTCCTGCTGAGTGATCTTCAGTGCAAGGTCAGTATTAATCCTGGTGTGGTATATCCATGCTCCTTTGCCACTCCCTTTCATCACAGTAGCCATGGACAGCAAGAGTTTGAAATAGGGCCAAACACCCATCCCTGCCCGGTGTGCAGTCAGGCCAAAACAGTTTATACACCGAGTGATTAAGAGGAGAGAAAATTATTTATTGCAAAGTGGCAATGGAAGGAGCAGGGGTATCCATACCCAGATCTGACTCCTCAAAACTCCATCAAATTACAGTTTTGTAGGTTTCAGAAGAGAAGGCTATGCATATTCATAAAATTTCAGGAATTTGGGCATGATATGGTTGACAATTGGCTGAAATGTTAATTCCCAGTAACTTTTGTTCGTCTCTGCCCCACTGCGCATGTCCACGGGCCAGAGTTATTTTCAAGTTTCTTTCTAAGACACATTAATGTGTTTATTATCTATGCCTAAGGAAATAGTAGGAAAAAATGTTTTTCCATTCAGTTCTTAAGGAACTGAGCTTATCGTATTTACTCATCTGTCGTCAACCAGAGTCTATGTGTTTACTTATCCATCTCCAACCCAGGTTTAGGGTGGGGAAATAGTTGAGGGTAATTAAGTCTACTTATCTACTCCCATCTGGGTCCTATCTGTTCTAATTATCTGCCTTAACCAGGGTGGGTAAAATAATTTTGACTTTACTTGGTTTCTATTTCGTAGGGTCTTTTCCACTTTTTGGTGAGGTCCTCAGGATTCCAAGCCTTCACACAGTCTCAACTCCAGGCTCAGCCATGTGTAGAGGGACTTCAGGAAGTGGGATGTAGGGCTGAGAAAGAGCATTAGCCTCCCACAGGGTCTGTAAAGTTTGCCCTGTTATCTGCAAATACTGTTTTACAAACAGGTTACTTTTTTTTTCAAAATATTCCTGGCCCCTAAACTCACATCAGCATTGATATAATTTAAATCAGTGGTGGTTAGGTTTTGCACAAGTGTTGCCCATACACAATCTCTAAGGGAATTACTTTCAGTTTTGTTTTTGGGACATCTCTGATTCTAAAAAGGGCCATGGGGAGGATATTTTTACCCATTTTAATTGCTTGCAGTAATTTAGCCATATGAGTCCTTAGAGTTTGATTAATCTTTTCTACTTTACTACTACATTAGAGTCTCCAAGCAGCATAAAACTTTCACTCAATACCCAAATGTTGAGACAACAACTGGATTATTATGCTAGTGAAATGAGTTCTGTTGTTGGCCCCAATCATCTGGGAAATTTCAGACCTAGAAATAATCTCTCCCAATAGACTTTTAGCTACTTCTATGGCTTACTCAAACTTAAAAGGGAAGGCCTTTTGAATCTGTGTATACCATCACTTTCTAACCCTGTGCCATTCTCAATGCTGTGATCATGGTGATTAGCTCAGCTACCTGCACTGATGTTTTGTGAGGGAGTGTCTGTACTGCCAATCCTTAGTAAGGCTGTTGATTTCATAGCCCACCTTCCATTGTCCATTCTCCATGGAGCTACTCCCATCTATGAAACAAGTGAGATTTGATTTGCTCATTGGGTGGTCTGAGAGATCTGGCCTTGTGATGAATGAGTTCTGCTTGGGGCAGAGTGGGCAACAGGGTAGCTGGGTTTATGCTGGTTGCTGGCTAGATCTGCACACTTATCTTGTCTCCTAAGGAGGCCTGATATTGAGAAATTCTTGCTCAGGACAGCCAGTCGGTGGCTCTGTGATGTAGGACTGCCAGGACTGAATGAGCTGTATAAACCCAGATGGTCCATCCTAAGGTTAATTTGTCAGCAGTTTTCAATGTCTTCACTGTTTCTGCTGCCACTCCCAAGCTGGCAGGTCAGCCTTGTGTCATTAGATATAAAATTTTAGAAAAGTATGTCACCAGTCTTCTCCTAAATCCCAGGAACTGGGTAAGAACTCTGGTCACTATCCCTAGAAATCAAGACTTATGTAAATCTGGCAACCCGAAGGCTGGGGCCTCCAGAAAGGTCTGCTTTAATTTATCAGAAGTCTGTTGCTCTAATTTTCCCCACAAAAAGGGGTCAGTTTCCCAGAATTACTGGTTAGAAAGAGACTGGTGGAACCCCCAAGACTATGGCCCTGGGTCAACTTTCAGGCATAGAAATGGATTCACATACATGGATTGTCTCTCAGCCCAACAGTAGAAATACCTACACACAGAACACCTATCCCAGGTCGATGCAGCCCCCTATACTAGGGAGATGTACCCCTTGGATCAGTCAGCCATGAGACAAGAGGGTTTAGCACTTACATAGAGGAAAAGCTGGACAGACAGCAATGCATAGATAAGAAGGGTACAAGGAGAGGGTGGTCACAGAGAGGAGAGGGGAGGAAAGCTTTTTATGGTTTGGGATGGTAATCAGAGTCGTAAAATCAGATGTGCATGAACTTTTTTAATGTAAAGCAAGTTTGCTATGTAAACTTGCACCCAAAGCAAAATTATAAATAAATAAATAAATAAGTGTGTGTGTGTGTGTGTGTGTGTGTGTATCAGTCTGTTTCTCCTTCCAGGAGAGTGTACAAGAGTTTAATTACAAGTCCCAAACTAAAAGACACATACACCCTAAGCATATCTTCCCCTAAGGGGATCTGGTGTAGTGGTTGTTGGCTCCTAGCCACATCCCCATGGCCTGACCCAATCTCAGGCCTTTTCTGGATCCAATCAGGTCCCCGATGGGGTGTTGCCTGCCAGGTGTGGGAAAGGGAAGTTAGGGAGCCTTTTTCAGGTTCACCTCTCCTAGGCAGCTCCCACTTGAAAGTAGAGTCTGGTTCTGGTTAGATACAGAGGAGAGAGGTTTAGGAACTTAAGGGGTCATAAAGATCCTCTATTCCAGTTAATACAAGAGAAGGAGTAGAAAGCTGCTTGCCCTTAGTAATAGTCTGAACATAAAGCTTGTTGAGTTTATCATTGTACAAAGACATAAAAGTCTCTATATACATTTTCTTGCCTTATTTGTTAATGCAGGAATAAAACAAATCCTAATGCAAAATAATATTACAATTTACTGACACATAAAGTAGCCAAAATTTTGGGTCTCTTAATTTGTGTTGTCACACAACTGTGCTTAAAAAGACCAGCCTTTTCCTTTTTCATGGGATCAAAACAATTTTTTTTTTTTTCAAAGTTTTAGAATACATGCTAGAGAAGTGCATGCTGGTGTACTCTGGCTAATACCCATCTCAAAACTGGTTACAAAAGAAACAAAATCAGAAAATCAGAAAAGAAAAGCCAACAGATGGACAGGATATTTTAATGGTCTTAACCCTTACAGCAATAAATATTGCTTTCACTTTCCCTGCTTGGATACTGGGTGCTGCCACCCTCAGTGCAGGCTGAGCAACTTCGTTGTTGGCTCAAACCTCTGATCAAAACAAATGTAAGCTTACCTGAAACAAGATTCCTTTGTTGCCTCTCAAGAAGACAGTATTAGATCCAGGCCAAGTCTACCAGGTCCCAGGTTGATGGTTTTCTGGACAAATCTCAAGGGGAGGGTGATGGCAAGCATTTTCCCTTGCTCTGGCAGGTATGGACTGGCCACCAAATGGCACCCCTGGCTGACTAGACAGGAAAATGCAACCATGAAACTGGGTCCATGTCCTGTTTGGCACAGCTTACAGAATAGACTCAGGCTGAGGCAAGGAAAGAAGCTCTGTTTGGAAGGGTAGCACTAAGGAATGCCTGGAACTGCTGTTGCCAAGGGAGTTCAATGGGGCTTCAAGTTACTTTCATCTTTAAACTTCTTGTAGAAAAAATAAAGAATGGAAAGAAAAGGGGATCCAAGTGTGAACCTCCAAGGAGAGAGTGGTTAAAGTGCAAACAGCTCTTGTTACAAAACACTACTTTAGAGTAGTGTCTGTCTTCACACAAGAGAGCCCCTCTGACAAATGAAACAAAGTTCCTTAAGTGTAATGCTTGGCATGGTCAGCAAATAGCAGTAAGAGCTTGCTATGCTTGCTTTTGAGTTATCTAGAGGTAGTGAGAATGTGAGGTAGTGAGGACATAGACAAAATAACAAATGGACAATTTATACATAAAAAAGTAAAACCACACAGAAACTATTTCAACAAGAACAAAACACACAAACTATTCAAACAAAAACAAAACCACCCTCACACACCAGACCCTCCAGAGACCTTGATCTTGAAATACTCCCCCTCTGTACCAAATCAGCTTTCTTCTCCCGAGGAACAATAGGAGTCAGGATTCCCTCATGGGACAGTCAACTAAGCTTGCCCTTCTCTCCTGGGGGAATGGTACTATTGTAACTAGGGGTGAACCCCTCCTGTCTCCCTCAGCCTAGTCCTGTGGTGCCCAGGAAAAGGGTAGGGGACTTACCAGAAAATGGCACCTGAAGTTTTTCTTTTCATCTTCCATGAGAAATGGACTGGTAGTGCTATTTATGGACAGAGGCAGTGGGCAGTCTGCCTAGGAAAAGAAAATCCCAGCAGCCACTTAGAGCAGACCACCCATCCCTTAGACAGAGATGGGACCACCACATCTCAGGGGGTAAAATTCCCATCCAGAGATGCCAGAAATTTGTTGTAGGAACAACAGATTCCTTACACCCTGTCATACATAGAAAGCCAATGATAACAGCAGGTTGAAGTGGGAAAGCAAAAGATTTATTGAGCATCGATACTCAAAGAGACAGAGAGAATCACTTCTCTCAGTTGTCTGTCTCCCTAAGCAAAGGGGTAAACATGATTATATAGGGAGATGAGAAGGGGGAGGAAGATCCCTTCGACTGCCAGAAATGTCTTTGTTCTTCTCTTCCCTGGTTACTCTGGACTCAGTGTCCCTCTCCCTAGGATCGTCTTCCTTCACAGGCTATGGTTCTCAGCCAAAGCTAGTCATGGGAGAGGGTTATGCTTAGAATAATGTATAATGGAAAATAACAAACCTAAAGAACTCAGGATTTGGGAAGAGGTTGGCTATTCTGTTTACTTAAAAGAAAGCAAAAGGAAGGGAAAAATAGCAAGTAGGGCACTATGATTAACGTCTACTTTAATCATGCCTATTCGTCTGTTAGGCTCTGGTGGCATAGTACCTAAGGCATTTGACTGCTAACCAGAATTCTGGTGGTTCAAACCACCAGCCACTCCTTGGAAGGAAGACTGGGCGATCTACTTCTGTAGTGATACCACTTTGGAAAACCAAGGAGGGGTCGCTATGAGTCTGATCTGACTCGACAGCAGTGAGTTTGGTTTTGGGTTTTTACTAGTTTGTTAAAGTTCAGAAATTTTAAGTGAAGGTTCCCTTTGGCTTTCCACTTCAGTCTTCCACAGTATCTCCTTGTGATTTTGATTTACATCTCTCTAATGGCTAATGACACTGAGCATCTTTCTTCTTTAATGAATTGTGCATTCAAGTCCTTTGCCCATTTTATGATTGGGTTAGCCTAGGTGCCTAGGCATGATAATCTCGAGGGTTTCATCTGTCTCTTTCAGGGCAGTAAGCCTGGTGTACTTTATAATTTTGGATTTTGTTCCACATTTTCTCCCACTCTATCCAGAAATCCAGGATTGCTAATTCTGATCCCTCTCTGAGTTGGTGGCAGTGATAGTGGGCACCATCCAGTTCTTCTGGTCTTAGGGTCATGTAGGCTGAGCTTCCTGTTGTCCACTAGTCCCTTGGACTAATTGTTTACATGTTCCTTTGATTTTCTTCACTGTTCTTCATTCTGGAGTAGGAGAGACCAATCTTAGATCTTAGATGGATGCTCACACGTTTTTAAGGCCCCAGTTGTTACTCACCAAAGTAAGATGTAGAACGATGTTTTTTTGTACAATATTATGCCGATTGAACTTGATATCCCCTGTAACAATGGTGATTATGGACATTATATATATATATATATATATATATATATATATATATATAGGAGCTCTGGTAGCATAGTGCCTAAAGGCACTTGACTGATAACCAGAAGAGGCACTTGACTGCTAACCAGAAGGCTGGCGGTTCAAACCCACCAGCCACTCCTC
>NW_006922448.1:153910-155478 GCF_000298275.1 Orycteropus afer afer
GTAGTGATACTGCCTCAGAAACCCAAGGAGGGGTCGCTATGAGTTGGGGCCGACTCGACGGCAAATAACAACATAACAACATATATATATATATATATATATATATATGAACATTTTTATAGCACATATGAATACTTATGTAGAAATATTGTCTGCCAAATCTATATGTAATCATGGTTATATTCTCTTTTGGCTACCCATACCTGATCATCTTGTCTGTCTACTTATGTATTCACCTTTAGATTAATGTTTATTATTACTGATAATGCTATAATGTGTATGTAATAGTATTTACTTTGTCTGTACTCCTTGTGTACCTCTCATAGTCTTCCTTTTTAGTGATATTGTGCTGATCACCTGCTTTTCATATATTGCCTTTCCCTTCACACAAACCAGTATGTGTCTCTTACCTATCTAGAAATTCCCACCCCCTTTCTGCTCACATCCCTGGTAACCAACATAGAAAATTTCCTTCCATGTGTAAAACTTTCTTTGACTTTTCATATTAGTGGACTCATACAATATTTGTCCTTCTGTGATTGGCTTATTTCGCAGAATAATATCCTCCAAGTTCATCCACATTACGAGGTATTTTACTCATTCTTCATTATTTTTGTTTTTAATGTTGCATAGTATTCCATTGTGCATATGTACCATTGTGCATCAGATACTGTTCTGGTTACCTAGTGCTTCTGTGACAAGAATATACCACAAATGGGATGACTTTAACAAACAGGAGTTTATTCTTACAATTTGGAGGCTTTAAGTCCAAGTGCAAAGTGCCAGGCTCTAGGGTCTAGATAAAAGCCTCTAAACCTTAGGCTTCAGCTTTGCCTCCTGCTCCCGGCCCACTGAAGCTAGAGGCTTTTCTTCACTCAGAGAGCTGTTGGCTGCTGAGACTGACAAGTCCAAGGTTGACAAGTAAAAAGTCCCGATGTTATCAAACCACACAGCAGGTCATTAATTCAAGTCCATTGGAAGTCCCAAGGTCAGCAGAGCATGGCATACTGCTGACCAATGACACGGCTACATGCAGGGTTCAAGCATGCCATAAGCTAGAGACCATTCCCCAGGGCTTCTCTTTATATACAGGAAGTAGACCACATCCCTAAGGCAGCTACTCAGCTGCTCACAGTAGATTCCACCATGGAGTTGATTACCAGTCTCATCATGGGGAATACTACATCCAGCTCCCCAGCCACTCAACCAGACCCAGCCAAGTTGAAACACAAACTTAACTACCACAGGTACCACTGATGGATACTTAGGTTGTTTCTTAAGTTTCTCTTTACTATGGTAAGTAGTGCTGCAATGAACATGAGTGTGCATGTATCCATTTGTGTCCCAGTTTTCACTTCTTTAGAATATATACCTAGTAGTGGTATTGCTGGGTCAAATTGTATTTGTAGTTCCAAATTTTAAGGAAGTGCCATACAATTTGCACAGTGGTTATACCATTTTACAGTCCCATCAACAGTGTATGAAGTTCCAATCTCTCTGCATCCTTGTTAGCATTTGTTTTTTTCTATCTTGTTGAACTTTATTATTATTTCTTGGATGAGATGATA
>NW_006922448.1:155868-159770 GCF_000298275.1 Orycteropus afer afer
TTTCACTCAGCATAATGTCCTCCAAGTTCATCCATGTTATGCGGTGTTTTGCAGATTCTACATTATTCTTTAGTATTGCATAGTATTCCATTGTGTATATGTACCATAGTTCAGTTATCCTTTCTTTTGTTATTGTGCATGTAGGTTGTTTCCATATTTTTGCTATTGTAAATAGTGCTGCAATGATCATGGATGTGTATGTATCTGTTCTTGTCCTGGCTCTCACTTCTTTAGGATATATACCTAGTAATGGGATTGCTGGGTCAAATGTTATTTCTAATTCCAGCTTTTGAAGGAATCACCATACTGTTTTCCACAGTGGTTGTATCATTTGACAGCCCTACCAGTGGTGTATGAGAGTTCCAAACTCTTCACATCCTCGTCAGCATTTGCTATTTTCTGTCTTTTTGAACTTTACCATTAGTGCTGGGGTGAGATGGTATCTAATTGATGTTTTGATTTACATCTCTTTCATGGCTAATGATCATGAGCATTTCTTCCTGTATTTGCTGGCTGCCTGAATATCCTCTTTGGTGAAGTGTCTATTCATGTCTTCTGCCCATTTTTTTAATTGGATTTTTAATCTTTTTGTTGGCGGGGTGTTGGAGTTTTCTATAAATTTTAGAGATAAGTCCCTTGTCAGATATGTAATTATCAAGTATGAATATGTTGTTGTCATTTTGTTATGTGCTTTTCCATGCTGTTGCTTTCTTTGTTCCATATAGTTTTCTGTGCTTAGCTCATTTTGTTTATGAATTGTGTTATCACTTCCTTTATTGCTGTTGTTTTAGTATTGGCTAAATATTTGTTTTGGTCTTCTTTTTTATTTTGATGTGAAGGTTTATCATTTTTCTTTCAGGTTGCCCTGTGATTTAAAATTTTCTTCCCAAGTTTAAAATACTTTGTTCTGTCTTGTAATTGTCTTGACTTTCCTACCATTTAGAAGTTCTGTAACAACACATTTTTTTTCCTCTTTCTGGTTTGTAGTTGTCCTCATTTGTCAGTTGATGTCTCTGGTTCCCTGTTTACAATCTTGTAGGCTTATTTCCTTTGGATACTTCCATAACTGGGCTGGTTTCTGGCTTATGTCATCATGTGTGTTAATATCTGTTGTTTTTTGTTGTGGTTGGTTCTCTGTCCAAAGGACTCCCTTAAGCATCTCTTGTAAGGTTAGTCTGGTTTTAACAAATTCCCTTAATTTCTGCTTTTCTGGAAATGTCCTAATTTCAGCAACATGTTTGAGGAACAATTTTGCTGGGTATATAATTCTTGTTTGGAAAATTTTCTCTTTCAGGGTTTTATATATACCATTCCATTGTCTTCTTGCCTGCATGGTTTCTGCTGAGAAATGAGAGTTTAGTGTTATTAGTTGCCCTTATAAGTAACTTTTTGTTTTTCCCATACTGCTTTCAGAATTCCTTATTTTTCTTTGATTTTGGTGAGTTGGATGATAACATGTCTTGGTGATTTTCTTTTGGGATCTATCCTTTTTGGGGTTCATTGGACTTCTTGAATGGATATATTCTCATCTTTCATCATACCAGAAGAAATTTGTTTCAACAAATCTTAGACAATTTTTTTTTTCTGTGGTTTTCTTTGTCTCTTCCTGTTCTGGAATTCCAATTACGTGAGGGTTATTCCTTTAGATGGTATCCCACATGAACTTTACATTTTCTTCATTTTGTTTTGATCATTTTTCTGATTGATCCCTTTCCAAGAAGTATTTAGTTATTTGCCTTCAATCTCACTAATTGTGTCTTCCATTGACTCAATTATACTCCTTTGCTCATTCAAAGTATTATCTTCTTCTCAAAATTTAGTATTAATCATCTGTATTTCTGTCTGTAGATTTTGTATCATTTCTAATTTTTCATTTAGTTCTTGTATAGACTTTCAAAATTGTTCTAGAGTATTCTCTGTGTTTTCCTCAATTTTGTCAATGTTTTCTTTGATCTGTCTCTCAATTTATTTTAGGTACCTAAATATATATTTTTTGAATTCCTTATCAGGCAGTTCCAATGCTGTGTCTTCCTCAGGGATGTTTTGGGTTTGCATTTTGGTCCCTTGTTTTTCCTGCTTTATTTTGCTTCTTTGTGTGGACTGTGTGCTCTGTTGTCTCCACTATGTGCTCTGTTGTCTCCAAGCCATTTTGACATTTTTGTGTTTACATTTAATTGGTGATTGTATGTTGGAGTGACTTGCCCACAATTTTGGTTTTCTTTATTTTGTTTGTATGTTATCTACGTAAACAGGGTACTGTGTTGTGCTTCTCTATTCACTAGTTGGCAGCACTTATACACTCACAACCTGTCTCCTTTTCCATTGTCTGCCTCCCATATGTCCCTGCTGTCTTTGGCAAATGGAGCCTATTGTTAGGTCCCTGGAATCTAAGTGAGAATGCTAACACTTTAAAATCCAAAATGGCCACTGCTTGTAAAGATTCAAAATAGCTGTGCCTTTGGTCACTTTATATATCCAAAATAGCTACCACTTGTAAACATTCAAAATGGCTGTGCTCTCAGTCACTTTAAATATCAAAAATGGCTGCTATTTGTGGACAATCAAAATGGCTGTGCCCTCCGGACGGTCGAAAGTCCACAGCTCAGGTTGTCTCCCTCCTTGTTGTTTCCCCTCCTAGTCATAGACCACCAGTGCAGTCATCCCTGCAGCCCTTGGTGACCAGGTATGAACTTTAGGTCAATTATCAGGTCCCAACACACTTAGAAATATTCAGGCTGTTGGTCTTGTCAGAGTAGTGACAGTTCACTGCCCTGACCATCTCCATACTCACTGTTTTTGTTCAGGTTTTTCCAATAGTTGATGCCTAATCCACTTCTGTATACTTCCTTTCAGAGCTCAGGGCTCCAGGATTATCTTCTGTGTCTCTGTCAATTGGTTTTTCTTTTCTTTGTTGAAAACAATCTGTGTAGCTTGTCTGCCTATTCTGCTCTCTTACAGCAAGTCTTCTGAATCTACCTCTCTTTTTACACTTTTGGAGAAGTCTTTTGATGCACACTAGACTTCAATTTTCACAAGATTCCAGTCATCTAGTTTATCTTCTGCTGATTGTACATTTTTGGTTTTGTTTGGTATGTTTGTTTGTATGGTATATTTATGCCATAAATTAGGGCTCTGAAGTTTGCACCTATTTTTTCTTTGATGAACTTTACAGTTTTAGGTTTTACATTTAGGTCTTCAATCTATCTTGAGTTAGTTTTTGTGCATGATGTGAGATATTGGATCTAGTTTTGTTTTTCTGCAAATGGGTATTTGCTTTGCCAGCACTATTTGTTAAAGAGGTTCTCTGTTCCCCACTGAATGGGTTTCTGCCCTTTGTCAAAGATCAGCTGTGCATATATGGGTGAATCTATTTGAGTTCTCCATTCTGTTCCATTGGTCTATGTGCTGACATTGTACCAATACCAGGCTGTTTTGACTACCAGGGCAGTATAGTATGGTCTGCAATTGGGGAGTATGAGACTTCCTACTTTGTTGTTTTTCTGTAGTTCTTTACTTCTCTGAGGTCTCTTTCCTTTCCATACAAAATTAGTGTTGGTTTTTCACATGTCCTTAAAGAATGTTGATAGAATCTGGATCAGGATTGTATTGACTCTATAGATTGCTTTGGGTAGTAATGATATTTTCATAACATTCAGTCTTCCAACCCATAAGTATGGTATATTCTTGCATTTATGTAGCTCTCTTATAGTATTTTGTAGTAGTCTTTGTCTTTTGTGATTGTGGTAAGATATATTCTTTTTTTAAAAAAAAAAAATTATTTTATTTATTGTGATTTGGGTGAAGATTTACAGAGTGAATTCACTTTCCATACAGCAGTTCACATATACTTTGTCTCATGTCATTGACCACAGTTTACAATGCAACAGCTCCCTTCCCACTTC
>NW_006922448.1:163035-193344 GCF_000298275.1 Orycteropus afer afer
ATTTTCACGCAAATTCTTCTGCTAGTTGGGGTTAAGTCTACTTCTGTATCCTTCCCTTCAAGGCTCAGGGGTCCAAGATTATCTTCTGTGTCTGTGTCAATTGGTTTCCCTTGTCTTTGTTGAAGAGGGTCTGTGCAGTCCTTCTGCCTAGTCCGCCATCTTGCTGGAACTCCGGTATATTCTTAAGTATTATTCTTTTGATAGCTATGGTAAATGGTATTATTTTCCTTTTTAGAGATGTCTTTATTGGTGTAGAGGAATCCAACTGATTTTTGTACATTAATCTTGCATCCTGCCACCAAGCTGAATCTTTTAAGTAGTTCCAGTACTTTTCTTGCTGAACTTCTTTGTTCTATTTATAGGATCACAGGATTTGCAAAGAGAGATAGCTTTACTCCTTCTTTGCCTATTTGGGAGCATATTTTTCCCCTAGCCTTATTGTCCTGACTAGGACTTCCAATACAATGTGAAATAGAGGTGTTGACAGAGGGCATCCTTGTCTGATTTCCATTCATAAGGGAAATCTCTTTCCATTGACAATAATGTTAGTTGTTCCTTTTGCATATATGTCCTTTATTGTGTTGAGAAATTTCCCTTCTTATTTTGCTGGGAGTTATTATCAAGAAAGGGTGTTGGATTTTTTAAATGCATTTTCTCCATCAATTGATATGATCATTTGGTTGTGTTCCTTTGTTTCATTTATGTGATTAATTATATTTGTTGTTTTTCTAAGTTAAATCATTCTTGCATATCTGCTGTACCTTAATCATGGAGTATTATTATTATTATTATTATTATTATTATTATTATTATTTTGATGTAGGTTGAACTCTATTGGCTAGCTTTTTGCTGAGGAATTTTGCAACAAATTCATGAGGCATATCAAGTTTTAGTGGTGCCTTTGTCTGGTTTTGGTATTGGGGTGATACTTGCTTCATAAAATGAATTTGGGAGTAGTCCATCCTTTTCTTTGTTCTGGAATGGTGTGAGTAGGATTGGTGTCAGAACTTATCTGAATGTTTGGTAGAATTCTCCAGTGAAGGAGTCAGGGTCAGGACAGTTTTTTGTTTTGTTGTTCTTGGTAATTTTTCTTTATACCTATTCAATTTCTTCTTTTGTTATGGTACTGTTCAAAATTTTTCCTCAGTATTTTTTAATTTAGGTAGGTAGTATGTTTCTAGAAATTTGCCCATTTCTTCCATATTTTCAAATTTGTTGGAGTATTGTTCTTTGTAGAATCTTGATGTTGTTGTTGTTATTATGTTCCATCGAGATGGACCTGACTCAGTGGCCCCTCCTTGGGTTTCCAAGGTGGTATCACTACAGAAGTAGATTGCCCAACCTATTTTGTTTGGTTCTGTCTGATATTGGCTATTTCATTTCTTATTCCTGTTATTTGCATCTTTTCCTATGTTAAATTTATGAGAGGTTTGCTGATTTTATTAATATATTCAAAGAACTAACTTCTAGTTTTCTTGATTCTTCCTATTATTTTTCTGTTTCATTTATTTCTACTCTAATATTTATTGTTTCATCTTTTCCAGTGACTCTAGACTTTTCTTGCTGCTATTTTTCTAATTTTTGTTGATGTTGGGTTAAGATGTTGATTTTGACTCTTTGTTCTCTTTTGCTATGTGTCTTTATTGCTGTAACTTGCCTTCCAATCACTGCTTATGCTGTATCCCAAAGATTTTGGTATGTTGTGTTTGCATTCTTGCTTGAGTCAAGAATTTCTTAATTTCATTTTTTATTTCTTCTATTACTCAGTACTTTTTAAGGAGGGTTTTATTCAGTTTTCATGTGTTTTCTCTTTTTCCTTGATCTTTGTATTGTTGATTTCTAATTTTACAGTCCACTACTTGTCTGTCATTTTGCATAATTTGGTGGATTGAGCATTGCTGTGAGGCTGGAGACTATGCCACTCGTATTTCACATACCAGCCGAGTCCCTCATGGTGGACAGGTTTCAGTGGAGATTCCAGACTAAGACAGACTCAGAAGAAGGAAAGGGCTATCCACTTCTCAAAAAATTGGCCAGTGAAAACCTTATGAATAGCAGTGAAACACTGTCTGATATATTACTGGAAAAATTTATGAATAGCCCTGAAACATTGTAAGATGTAGTGCTAGAAGAAGAGTCCCTGAGGTCAGAAGCCACTCAAAATATGACTAGGGAAGAGCTGCCTCCTCAGAGTGGGGTTACCCTAATGATGTGGATGGAATAAGGTTTTTCGTATCTCCATTTGCTGATGTGGCATGACACAAAATGAGAAGAAACAGCAGCAAATATCTATTAATAATCAGAACATGGAATGTATGAATTATGAATCTATGAAAATTAGAAGTTGTCAAAAATGAAATGAAATGCATAAAGATCAGTACCCTAAGCATTAGTGAGCTGAAGTGGACTGGTTTAGGCCATTTTGAATCAAACCACCATATGATCTACTGTGCCAGGAATGACAAATTGAAAAGGAATGTCATGGCATTATCATCACAAAGAATGTTTCAAGATCTCCTGAAGTACAGTGCTGTCCATGTTAGGATAATATTCATACACCTCCAAGAAAGACCAGTTAATACTACTATTATTAAAATTTACACACCAACCACCAAAGCCAAAGATGAGGAAATCAAAGATTTTTATTAACGTCTGCAGCCTGAAATTGACCAAACATGCAATCAAGATGTGTTGATAATTACTGGTGATTGGAATACAAAAGTTGGAAACAAAGAAGAATCACTGGTAGTTGGAAAATATGGCTGTGGTGATAGAAATTACACTGGAGATTGTGTGATAGAATTTTGTAAGACCAATAATTTATTCATTGCAAATACCTTTTTTTTAGTGACATGAAAGGCCTTAGCCAGATGTAGTACACATGGATCACCTCTGCTACATTTGTGGCAAGAGTCAATGGAGATATCTTCAGCCAAAACAAGGCCAGGAGCTGACTGTGGAACACACCATCAATTGCTCATATGCAAATTCAAGTTGAAGCTGAAGACAATTGAAAGGAGTCCAAGAGAGCCAAAATATGACCTTGATTTTATCCCTCCTGAATTTAGAGACCATCTGAAGAATAGATTTGATGCATTGAACACCAATGACCGAAAACCAGAGGAATTGTGGGATGACATCAAGAACAACCAAAATAGATGTCAGCAGAGACTCTGAAATTTGCCCTTACATGGAAAGTAGCTGAAGCAAATGAAAAAAATGACAAGATGAAAGAGCTGGACAGAAGATTTCAAAGAGCAACTCAAGAAGACAAAGTCAATTATTATAAAGAAATGTGAAAAGATCTGGAGTTAGAAAACCACAAGGGAAGAACACACTTGGCATTTCTCAAGTTGAAATACCTGAAGAAAAAACTCAAGCTTTGTGTTGCAATATTGAAAGATTCTATGGGCAAAATATTTAATGATGCAGGAAACATCAAAAGAAGATGGAAGGAATACATAGAGTCACTGTACCAAAAAGAACTGGTCAATCTTCATCCATTTCAGGAGGTGACATATGATCAAGAACCATGGTATTGAAGGAGAAGTTGAAGCTGTACTGAAAGAATTGGTGAAGAACAAGGCCCCAGGAATTGATGGAATACCAAGTGAGATGTTTCAACACATGGTTGCCACACTGGAGGCACTCACTCCTGTATGTCAAGAAATTTGGAAGACAGTTACCTGTCCAACTCATTGGAAGAGATCCATATTTTTACCAAATATTCCAAAGGAAGGTGATCTCACAGAATGTGGAAATTGTCAAATAATATCATTAATATCACATGCAAGTAAAATCTTGCTGAAGATAGTTCAAAAAGGATTGTAGCAGTATATTGAGAGAGAACGTCCAGAAATGCAACCTGGATTCAGAAGAGGACATGGAATGAGGGATATAATTGCTGATGTCGATGGATCTTGGCTGAAAGCAAAGAATACCAGAAAGATGTTTACTTGTGTTTTATTGATTATGCAAAAGCATTCGATTGTGTGGATCATAACAAATTATGGATAACATTGAGAAACTGGGAATTCCATAACACTTAATTGTGCTTGTGAGGAATGTGTACATAGACCAGGAGGCTGTTTTTTTGAACAGAACAAGGGCATACAGTATGGTTTAAATATCAGGAAGGGTGTCAATCACAGTTGTATCCTTTCACCATACTTATTCAATATGCTGAGCAAATAATCTGAGAAGTTGGACTACATGAAGAAGAGCATGACATCAGGATTAGAGCAAGATTAATTAATAACCTGTGATATGCAAATGACACAACTTTGCTTGCTGAAAGCAAGGATGACTTGGAGCACTTACTGATAAAGATCAAAGACTGTAGTCTGGAATATGAATTACATCTCAATATAAAGAAAGCAAAAATCCTCACAACTGGACCAAAAAGCAGCATCATAATAAATGGAGAAAGGATTGAAGTTGTCAAAAATTTCACATTATATGGTTCCCCAATCAACACCTATGAAAACATCAGTCAATACATCACATGACATATTGCACTGGGCAAATCTGGTGCTTTAAAGTGCTGAAAGGTAAAGATATCTCTTTAAAAACTAAGGTGCGCCCAACCCAAGCCATGGTATTTTCAAACATCTCATATGCATGTGAGAGCTGGACAATGAATAAGGAAGATCGAAGCAGAGTTGATGCTTTTGAGTTGTGTTGGCGAAGAATATTGAAAGTACCATGGACTGCCAGAATAACTAACAAATCTGTCCTGGAAGAAGTGCAGCCAAATGCTCCTTGAGAAGGAAAATTGCCAGACGTCATCTCACCTCCTTTGGTCACGTTGTCAGAAGGGAACATTTTCTGGAGAAGGATATCATGCTTGGTAAAGTGGAGGGTCAGTGAAAAAGGGAAAGACCCTCAAAGAGATGGACTGACACAGTGGCTGCAATGATGGGCTCCTGTATAGCAAGGATTGTGAGACTGGTGCAAGACTGGGCAGTGTTTCGTTCTGTAGTACGTAGGGTTTCTATGAGTCAGGGCCGATTTGATGGTACTGTACAATAACAATTTTAGAGTATTTTGATCTGAGAAGGTACTCTGCAGTATTTCAATGTTTTTAAATTTATTGAGGCTTGCTTTGTGGCTTAATATATGGTTTATTCTGGAGAATGTTCCATGTGCCCTGGTAAAGAATGTGTGTTTTGTTGTTAATGAGTAAAGTGTTCTGTATGTGTCTATAAGGTCAAGTTTGCTGATAATATTGTTTAGTTCTTTTGTGTCTTTGTTCTTTAGGTTCTTTCTAATTCTATTTTTCATTGAAAGTGGTGTATTGTAGTCTCCCAATATTACTATGTAGTTGTCTATTTCTCTTTTCAATTCTGTTAAAGTTCAATTTATATATTTCAGGGCTCTTTTATTGGGTTTGTAGATATTAATGATGGCTATGTTGTCTTGTATGGTGGATCCTTTAATCATTATAAAAGGTCTTTCTTTATGGTGATTTTTGTCTTGAAGTCTATTTTGACAGAAGTTAATATTGCCACCCTGCTCTTTTACAATTGCCATTTTATATATATATACACACACACACACACATATTTTAGTCTATTTTTGTCTTTGTGTCTAAGGTATGTCTCTTGTACAACATATTTATGCTATGATTTCTTATCCATTCTGCAGTTATCTGTCTCTTGACAGATAATTTATATTCAGTGTAATTATTGACAAGTATGAATTTATTGCTTTCATTTTTTTTTATGTTTTTTTTTTTGTGTGTAAGGTGTTGCTGATTTCTTTTTTCCATATAATTTTCTGTGCTGAGCACATTTTGTTTATGAACATTTATTTTGTTTATTATTTTTACTATGCTTTAGGTGCATATTTACAGAGCAGAGTTTGTTTTACATTCAACATTTTGTGTACATGGTTTCACTCCCTAGCTACCATCCCCAATCCAAATGCACTCTCCTCTTCTCACTTCCTGGTAGCCACCCCTGCCCCGTGCCCTTCAGAGTTATGTACTCCTGTGTGTCCTGCTTTTCCACCATGTGAATGTTGCCCCTCTGCTTCTCTGTGGCAATTGCTCCAAGGGATGTAGCTCCATAGAGTATATGGGTGCATCACCCTGGGTTGAGTGGTCTGCATGTACATCTTATGTACTATTAGGCCAAGAGCCAGCCCTTGGGAGTGAGTTTTATTCCAGGCCCAAAGTGTATTCCAGAGCCGTAGTATTGAGTGTCCCACCCACCAGACTTCAGCTGACCAGTAATTCTGGCCATTATTGTGTTTTTGGATTTTGTTCCACGTTTTTCCTCTCTCTTTATCCAGGATCTCCAGTTGTAATCCCTTCCCAAGTGGCTGGCATTGGTAGCTGGGCACCATCTAATTGTTCTGCTCTTGAGGTCGTAGGGCTGGTTGTTTCCAAATGTCTTGGTTTTTTGCATTCTTATTAGGTTCTGATGATAGGAGACCATTACCTGCATCCTAGATGGCTGCTCGAAAGCTTTTAAGACCCCATTCGTTATTCACAAATGTAGGCTGTGGAACAAGATTTTTATGTATTTTGTTGTGCCAATTGAGTCTGGTGTCCCCCAGTACTAGGGTCCTGAGTCAGTAAATCTTTTGGATCTCTCTCCCAGGTCTGGCTGTCTGTGAGGGATTGCTCTATGTCTGTCTTCTCTTGTTTCTGTAAGGATTGCAGTTATTTTATATCACGGGTATCTGTGCAAGATTAGCCTCAGCTAATCTTTGGTCTAGAGTATACTCCTGTAAACTGACCCCCATCTGATCTTCTCAGTTGTTTTTCTGTAGCCTGATGTTTGGTTAATGGTAATGTAGTATAGTGAATATTCTGATATTAGCCTCTGTTGTCTATATCTTATGTCCACAATTCAGTGGACATCCTTTCCCCAGAGTTATGCTTGTCACAGACTTTTTCCACACCATCTTTCCCCTTACCCATCTCAGTGTGTGGTGCCCAACTAGCCTGAAATTATTCCCTCCCCATTCTTTCCCTCCCAAGTAACCTACAAATTGAATTCCCTTCCTTATGTAAACCCTTCTTTGTCTTTTTACAGTAATGGGCTCATACAATATTTGTCCTTTTGTGATTGACTTATTGCACTCACCATAATGTCCTTCATGTTCACCCACGTTGTGAGATGATTCATGTATCCTTCACTGTTCTTTAATGTAGCATAGTATTCCATTATGTGAATGTACCATAGTTTGGTTATCCATTCATCTGTTGATGGGCATCTAGGTTGTTTTCATCTCTTTGCTATAGTGAACTGTGCTGTGATGAACATAGGTGCACATATGTTTTTTTGTGTCCTGCCTCTCACCTCTTTAGGATATGTTCCTAGTAATGGAATTGCTGGACCAAATGTTATTTTTATTTTCAGTTTTTTTAGGAAACACCGTACTGTTTGCCATGGTGCTTGTACCATTTTACAGTCCCACCAGCAATGTATGAGAGTTCCAGTCACTTTGCAACCTTGCCAACATTTGTTATTTTCTGTCATGTTGTACTTTGAAATTATTGCTTGGGTGAGATGATATATCATCATTGTTTTGATTTGCATCTCTCTAATGACTAAAGAGGAGCTCTGGTAGCATAATGGCTAAAGCGTTTGACTGCTAACCAGAAGGCTGGCGGTTCAAACCCATCAGCCACTCCTTGGAAGGAAGGTTGGGCAATCCTACTTCCGCTGTGATACTGTCTCGGAAACCCAAGGAGGGGTCGCTATGAGTCAGGGTTGACTTGACAGCATACAACAACAATGACTAAAGAGCACAAACAATTCCTTGTGTGTTTGTTGGCTGACAGCATATTGTCTTAGTGAAGTATCTGTTCATGTTCCTTGCCCGTTTTTTCATTGAATTGTCTTTCTGGCATTGAGGTGTTGAAGTTTTCTATAGATTTTGGAGATAAGTTCTTTGTCAGATATGTCATAGGCAAATATTTTCTTCCAATCTGTAGGTTCTCTTTTTACCCTTTTGAGGAATTCTTTTGATCCACATAAGAATTTAATTTTTAAAAGGTCTCAGTCATCTATCTTCTCTTCTACTTCCTGTGTATTCTGGGTTATGTTTGACAGTCTATTTATGCCATAAATTAGGGCTTCTAGATCTGCCCCTATTTTATCTTTGATGAATTTTATAGTTTGGGGTTTTACGTTTAATTCTTTGATCCAACTTGAATTTGTTTTTGTTTATGGGATGAGGTATGGGTCTTGTTTCATTTTTCTGCAAGTGGATATCCAGTTTTACCAGCACCATTTGTTAAAGAGGCTATCTCTTCCCCATTTAATGGGTTTTGAACCTTTGTTGAAGATCACCTGTCCATAGATGGATAGTTCTATTTCTGGGTTTTCAATTCTGTTCCTTTGGTCTCTCTCTCTATCACTGAAGCAATACCACACTGTTTTGACTACTGTGGTACAGTAGATTTTGAGATCCGGGAGTGTGAGACCTCCCACTTTGTTCTTCTTTTTCAGTGGTGCTCTGCTTATCTAAGGTCTCTTCTTTCCATATGAAAGAAAGTAATGAAGTTTTTTCCATGTTCTTAAAAAATTCTGTTGCTATCTGGATTGGGATTGCATTAAATGTATAGGTTGCTTTAGGCAATATTAACATTTTCACAATATTAAGTCTACCTATCCATGAACAAGTCAGGCCCTTCCATTTGTGTAGATTCCATGTTGTCTCCTGTAGTAGTGTTTTATAGTTTTCTTTGTAGAGGTCTTTTGTGTCTCTGTTAAGATTTATTCCTAGATATTTTATCTTTTCAGTAGCTATTGTATAAGGTATTGTTTCCCTTATTTCTTTTTCAGAGGTCTTTTTGTTGGTGTAGACATCCAACTGATTTTTGTATGTTGACCTTGTATCCTGTCACTTTGCTGAACTTATTTGTTCCGGTGGTTCCCCACCTCGCCCCCCCCGTGTCTCTTGGGTTTTCTATGTAAAAAATCATATCACCTGCAAATATGGATAGTTTTACTTCCTCTTTGCCAACTTGGATGCCTTTTATTTTGCTTTCTTGCCTTATTGCCCTGGCTAGGACTTCCAATAAATGTTAAATATTAGTGGTGATAGAGAGCATCCTTGTCTGGTTCTCATTCGTAAGGAGAATGCTTTGAGTCTTTCTCCATTAATAATGATGTTGACCATTGGCTTTGCATATATGCCCTTTATTATATTGAGGAATTTCCCTTCTATCCCTATTTTGCTGAGAATTCTGAACAGGAACAGGTGTTGGATTTTATCAAATGCCTTTTCTGGAATTGTGTGTGTGTGTGTGTGTGATTTGGGTGAAAGTTTACAGAGCAAATTCACTTTCCATACAGCAGATCATATACACTTTGTCTCATGACACTGACTACAATTTACCACAATGCAACAGCCCCCTTCCCACTTCCCCCCATAATTACCTCTTCCCTGTGTCCTTCCCTCCATGCATTCCTGCCCCTTGTGCTGTCTCCCTGTGCATAAACAGCCCTTTTATTCTCCGATGACTGTTCTCTCCAAGGAGTGTATGTACCTAATGTGAATGTTCAACTCATATGCCTATGTTTTATTTGGCTGGAAGCCACAGGAGTGAGTTCAATTCCAGAACTGAAGGACAGCTAGGGGCCATAGTCAGTGGTTCCATCAGGCTCTATCAGCAAATCTGGTCCTTTTTTTTTTAATGATTTTGAGTTTTGTTCCACATTGCTGTCCCCTTCTATCCAGGATCTCCTACATAGATCCCACTCTGAGTGGTTGACAGTAATAGCTGGGCACCCTGTAGTTCTTCTGATTTCATAGTCTTATAGGCTGAGGATTGCATGGTGTACCAGTCATTTGGACTAATTGTTTCCACGAATCTTTGGTTTTCTTTATTCTTCCTTGCTCTGGACTAGGAGAGACCCATAGTTGCATCTAGATGGCCACTTGTAAGTTTTAAGATCCCAGTCGTTACTCATCAAAGTGGGTTGTAGAACAATGATTTTTGTACTATGCTATGCCAATTGAGCTTGATTTCCCCCTTTGACTATAGTCACAAGCTCACAGATCCAACTACTCACTGCCTCTGGGTAGCTGGCTGTGTCCAAGAAGTGACTACAACCTTCTCCTTTGTCAGCTCTACTATATATACCTGGGAATCCTTACAGAACAGGCAAATACACATTATCTGCCAACTCTATACATGGTCTTGGGCACATTGCCCCCTGCATGGATATACCTAATATTTCAGCCTGTCCCTCCATCTATACACCTGTATATCCATGTTTACCTTCACTGACAATGCAGTACTGTATGTGCAAATGGGTTGTTCTTTGTTGTCTGTACCCACCATGCACCTCTTTATATCTTCCTCCTCCTCAATGCCACCATATCGATCACTCACATTTGGTACATTGATTCTCTTTACCCGAATCAATACTTGTCTCTACCTATCCAGCAGTGTTCCCTCTTCTCCCTTCCCACCCCTGGTAACCAACAAAGAAAATTTCCTTCCATATATAAACCTTTCCTTGAATTTTTACAATAACAGACTAATAAAATATTGTCCTTCTCTGATTGACTTATTTCACTCAGCATGATGTCCTCCAAGTTCATCCATGTTATGAAGTGTTTTTCAGATTTTACATTATTCTTTAGGGTGGCATACTAGTCCATTGTGTGTATGTACAATAGTTTGGTTATCCATTCTTCAGTTGATGGAGAGCTAGGTTGTTTCCATCCTTTAGCTATTGTAAATAGTGATGCGATGAACATGGGTGTGCATATATCTGTTCCTGTCCTGGCTATCACTTCTTTAGGATATATACCTAGTAATGGAATGGCTGGGTCAAATGGTATTTCTATTTTCAACTTTTTAAGGAATTTCCATAGTGCTTTCAACAGTGGTTGTACCATTTTACAGTGCCACCAGCAGTGTATGAGAGTCCCAACCTCTCCACATCCTCACCAGCATTTGTTATTTTCTGTCTTATTGAACTTTGCTACTAGGGTTGGAGAAAGATGGTATCTCATTGTTGTTTTGATTTGCATCTCTCTAATGGCTAATGATGGTGACCATTTCTTCATATATTTGTTGGCTGCCTGAAAATCCTCTTTGGTGAAGTGTCTATTCATGTCTTCTGCCCATTTTTAAATTGGTTTATTTTTCTTTTTTGTGTTGGAGTTTTCTATAAATTTTAGAGATAAGTCCCTTGTCAGATATGTCATTGCCAAATATTTTTTTCCCAATCTGTAAGTTCTTTTTTAACTCTTTTGGAGAAGTCTTTGGAAGCACATAAAAATTTTATTTTTAGTAGGTCCCATTCATCTAGTTTCTACTGTCTGTGCAGTTTGGTTTATGCTTGATAGTCTATTTATGCCATATATTAGGGCCTGTAAATTTGCCCCTAGTTTTTTCTTGAGGAACTTTTTAGTTTTACGTTTCAAATTTAAATCTTTGATCCATCTAGAGTTAGTTTTTGTGTACGGTGTGAGGTACAGATCTTGTTTCATTTTTTCTGCAAATGCATATCTAGTTTTACCAGCATCATTTATTAAACAGACATATTCTTCCCCATTTAATGGATTTCAGCCCCTTTTCAAAGATCAGTTGACCATACATCAATGGATCTATTTCTAGGCTCTCAATTATATTCCAGTGGTCTATGTGACTGTTATTATACCAATACCAGGCAGTTTTGACTACTGTAGCTGTATAGAAGGTTTTGGAATCCAGCAGTGTGAAATCTCCTACTTTTTTCTTCTTCCTCAATAATGCTTTGCTTATCCGAGGTCTCTTTCCTTTCCATATAATGTTAGTGATTTGTTTTTCCATATCCTTAAAGAATGCTGATGAGATCTGGATTGCGATTGCATTGAATATATAGATTGCTTTGGGTAGAACTGACATTTTCACAAGTTCAATCTTCCTATCCATGAGAATGATATGTGCTTCTATTTCTGAAGATCTCTTATGGTTTCTTGAAGTAGTCTTTTTTCCCAATCTGTAAGTTCTTTTTTAACTCTTTTGGAGAAGTCTTTGGAAGCACATAAAAATTTTATTTTTAGTAGGTCCCATTCATCTAATTTCTACTGTGTACAGGTGTTTTGTGTCCCTGGTAAGATTTATTCCCAAGTATTTTATAGTTTTGGTAGCTATTGTAAACAGTATTGATTTCCTTATTTCTTTTTCAGCAATCTCTTTGCTGGTGTAAAGGAATCCAACTGATTTTTGGATGTTGATCTTGTATCCTGCCACGATGTTAAATCTCTCAATTAGTTCCAGTAGATTTTTGACTAAGTCTCTTGGGTTTTCTAGGTATAGAATCATATCATCAGCAAATAGGCATAGTTTGACTTCTTCCTTATCAATTTGGATGCCTTTGATTTCCCTTTCTTTCTTATTTCCTTGGTTAGAACTTCCAATACAATGTTGAATAGAAGTGGTGATAGAGGGCATCCATATTGGTTCCTGTTCGCAAGGGAAATGGTTTTTCTCTCTCTCTCCATTGAGAATAATATTGGCTGTTTGTTTTCCATATGTGCCCTTTATTATGTTGAGAAATGTCTCTTCTATTCCTATTTTGCTGAGAGTTTTGATCGGGAATTGGTGTTGGATTTTATCAAATGTCTTTTCAGCATTGATTGATATGATCATGTGGTTCTTTCCTTTGTTTTATTTATGTGGTGGATGATGTTGATTGTTTTTCTAATGTTGAACCATCCTTGCATAACTTATATGAACCCCACTTTGTCATAATGAATGATTTTCTTGATATGTTGTTGGAGTCTATTGGCTAGGATTTTGTTGAAGATTTTTGCATCTATATTCATGAGGGATATTGGTCTGTAGTTTTCCTTTGGAGTGATGTCTTTGCCTGGTTTTGGCATCAAGGTTATGCTTGCTTCACAAAATGAGTTAGGGAGGATTCCATCCTTTTCTTTGTTTTGGAATACTTTGAGCAGGATTGGTGTCAGTTCTTCTCTGAATGTTTGGTAGAATTCTGTGGTGTAACTGTCTGGACCAGGATTTTTTTTTTGTTGTTGTTGGTAATTATTTTTATAACCCATTCAATTTTTTCTTTCTGCTGGATCTGTTCAACTTTTCCACATCAGTCTGTGTTAGTTTAGGTAAGTGGTGTGTTTCTAGAAATCTGTCCATTTCTTCCAGATTTTCGAATTTGGTGGAGTACAATTCTTCAAAGTATCCTGATATTATCCATTTTATTTCAGTTGGTTCTGTTGTGATGTTACCCATTTTGTTTCTTATTTGTTCTATTTATATTCTTTTCCTCTTTTCCTTTTTTAAATTTTCCAGAGATTTGTCAATTTTATTAATTCTTTTCAAAACATCAACTTCTAGTCTTGTTGATTTTTTTCTGTTTTCTACCTTTTCTCTGTTTCATTTGTTTCTGCTTGAATCTTTATTATTTCCTTTCTTCGAGTGACTGTAGGCTTTTCTTTTTCTAATTGTTGAAGATGTTGATTAAAACTGTTGATTTTGGCTCTTTGTTCTTTTATTGCTATTTTTTTTTTTTCAACTAATATTTTTATTTCAGATTGCATCATCTTTCATCCACAGAACAGCTGGTGAGTTGAAACCACTGACCTTTGGTTAGCAGCCAAATGCCTTAACAACACCACCAGAGCTCCTTTGCTATAGTAATAGCACCCATCAAAAGTTTAAGGAAACACAGTTAGAAGTAATTGGTATGTATTTATTTTCTACAATTTCCCTATTGTAAATTTACCTTTTTTTTGTGTGTGTGTGTGTGTGAGATTTTATTTATTTATTTATTTATTGTGCTTTCAACACAAGTTTACAGAGTAGAGTTTGTTTTACATTCAACATTTCATGTATATTTCGTTTCAATCCCCATTTATTATTCCCAACCCTAACCCAGTATCCTCCCCTCCCTGTACAGTAAACACTACTGTGCCCCTCATAGTTATGCCCTCCTGTGTGTCCTGCATTTCCTCCATGCGAATGTTGCCACTCAGATGCCCTGTGGTCAATTGCTCCAAGGGATGCATTTCCATAGAGTATGTGGGTGTGTCAAGCTGAGTTGAGTTGTATGCATATACATCTTGTTTACTGTAGGGCTGAGAGCCAGCCCCTGGGAGTGAATTTTATTCCAGGCCCAAAATGTATCCCAGGGTCATAGTATTGGAGGTCTCACCAGACTCCATCTGGCCAGTAAACCCTTGAAGATTTTCTTAAAAAAACCTTATATTCTGGAAACACTACTTATTATTTTGTAGCTATAGTTTTTGGTGTTGCTGTGATGCTGTCACCAGTATTTCCAAGATTGGTAGGGTCACTCATGATGGACAAGTTTCAGCAGAACTTCTAGAGTAAGACAGACTAGCAAGAAGTACATGGAATTCTTCTTCAAAAAAAATTAGGCAATGGAAACCTTGTAGATAATAGCAAAACAAAGTTCAATGGACCTGACAATGTTTCATTCTATTATACATAGGGTCACTGTGAGTCACAGTTTACTCCACAGTAACTAACAACAACAATAACATAATTAGTTAATGACTGAGCTAAAACTCAGACTCCAAAACTTTTCATTTTGATCAGTGGTCACATTTAAAAGTAATGAATAATATGCATATGTTTTTCAAAAAGCCAATATTAAGGAAAGAATATAGTGTTGTACAGATAGCCTGTACATTTGGTCCCTCTTCCAAGTGAGATTCTGAGTAACTAGGTAAAGCAGATACAAATAATGATACTAGAATTATGAGCAACTAAGGATAAGATAAAGTGAAGGTGAAGAAAGAAAGCAGATTAAACAACTGGGAAAAATAAACAAACCTGCACAGCTGGGGGAGATGGAGAGGAGTCATTAGAAATACAAAACAGCCTGAAGAGGGAAGGGGGAAAAAGAAAACATATCAAGGAACCCACAGGCATTGGGACCCAGAATAGCCACACTCGGAGTTTTTTGAGGTGAGCTGGGGCTTTGAATGAGAATGATAACCTCACCAGGAAATGGATCAGGACCCCCCCTTAGCTTAGGGTTGCCATGGAGTCTAGAAGGGAGTGGGAGAAAGGGAGAAACTCCCTCTGAGTAGTCAGAGGCCCAGAGTGGGTGCACAGTAGTGGGCTCAGGCCCAACTCTTGGTCACCCATTTTGGCTCAGAGTGCATTTGTGTTCTGGGATTTTGCAGCTCTTTAGTACATTCAGAAAATGGTGGTGCTTTATCCTTTGGGGCATCTGTTGGCTTTGAACAGTGGATCTTTCACATCAGGATGTTATCAGCAGCAGATGGAGACTCAGAAGTACCCAGGCTGTCCTGCCTTTGCCTGTAATGCTGACTGAATTATCTTGGAAAGCTCCTTCTGCCTTTCTATCCTGGGTTACACTTATGGCACTTTTTTTTTTTTTCCTTTTCTTATTTGCCTCATACAATAGGAGGAACATGTTAAACCTCCACTAGGCAACTAGAGCTATTACACTGAACACCTCGGCCAATAGACAGGTAACACCAATAGCTCCTATGCCACAGGATCAGTGACAGATGGTGGATGATACCTGCACATTCTAACTCCAAAACCTATTCATAATAAACAGAGACCTGCACCCACATCCCCTCCAGTGATTCCACCAACACAGAGAGAGCTGAGTGACCCACTGCAGCTGAATTAATAACCAAAGATGTACACCTGCTTCTCACTTTCAGATATAGTAAGCATAAAATAAGAGTGAAACAAATCAATACTTAACTAACAATTAAAGACAACAACCTCAAAATGTCTAGGAAACAACAGACAACTTCAGAAAGAAAATAAATAAATAAATAAAGTAAAAGGACAAGATAATAGAAATAGAAGCCCAGGATAAAGAATGATCTGTCATGGAAGAAGCACAAGCAATAGAATTATCTGAGAAGGAATTCAGGAGGTGTGTATATATATATAGATATATATATCCCTCTAAGAGCTCAAGGAAACCATAAACAGAAACAACTAGAACACTGTACCCTAGAAAAATTCAGGAAAGTCATTCAAGAACAAAATAACAAGATAAATACACAACTAGAACTCATACAAAAACAGTAATTAGAAATCCAGATGATCACTAATATTATAGAAATAGATAACACAGTGGAAGGACAAAAAAGTAGACTAGAACTGGCTGAAGAACACATTTCCCAGCTAGAAGACAAATCCCTTGATGCCAGCCTGTCTGAAGAAAAATAAGAACAAAAAATTAAGAGAAATGAGGAGAACCTAAGAGTTATATGGGATGATATGAAAAGAAACAACATATGCATGATTGGAATACCAGAACAAGAGAAGGCAAAAATAAATAAATAAATAAAATAAAAAAGAAGAAGAAACACTGAAAAAATTGTTGAAGACTTGCTAACAGAGTGTTTCCCCCATATCATGAAGGAAGAGAAGATATCCATCCAAGAAACTCAATGAACACCATACAGGATAGATCCCAAAATAAAGTCACTAAGACATAATCAAAATTTCCAATACCAAAGACAAAGAAAGAACCTTTGGAGCAGTTTGAAAAAAAATGAAATGTCACCTGCAATGGAAAACCATAAGACTAAGCTCTGATTTCTCAGAAGAAACCACACAGGTGAGAAGGGAATGGGATGGCACATACAAAACATTGAAGGAAAAGAATTGCCAACCAAGAATTATATATCCAGCCAAACTGTTGCTCAAATATGAGGGTGATATCAAGGCATTCTCTGACAAACAGAAATTAAGGGAATTTGTGAAAACTATACCAACCCTACAAGAAATGCTAAAGGGAATCCTTCCAACAGAGAAACCACAACAGAGAACAACAAATTAAAATCAAGACATGGCACCCCACTTAGAAACCAAATAAGAAATAGATGCTCAAAATAAGCTCATAAAAAATGTCCATAGAGAAATAAGGGAGTCAATCTGCAGATAACACCACTAATAAAGTAAATTGCTGTTTGTTATTGTTGTTATGTGCTGTCGAGTGGGACCCAGCTCATAGCAACCTCTCCTTGGGTTTCTAAGGCAGTATCACTACAGAAGTAGATTGCCCAACCTTCCTTCCAAGGAGTGGCTGGTGGGTTTGAACAGCCAGCCTTCCGGTTAGGAGTCAAGTGCCTTAGGCACTATGCTACCAGAGCTCCTAATAAAGCAAATATAGGGAATAAAATTTTAATTACAAAACTTCCCAATGGAGAGGAAGACAGGACAATGTCTTTATACAATAGATTGTTTCAAACTTAGAGAGATAAGAATTTATTTCAGGGTAACCACAAAGAAACTCTTTCTAAGCAAATTCAGAAAGAAGAAAAATACCTGGACTTAGGAAGCACAAAACCAACAATAATGAAGAAAAGAGAAACAATGCTTGATAACACTATGAAATCAGCACAGAAAAATATTTGGAACAAGAAAATCAACAACACAACAAAAAACACAATAGAATGACAGCAATCAATTCATACCTATCACTAATTACACTCAAGATGAATGAACTAAATGCACCAGTCAAGAGAAAGACAGTGGTAGATTGGATAAGAAAAGAGCCATTCATATTCTGCCTACAAGAGACATACCTTAGACACAAAGATAACAAAAAAAAAATCAAAATTAAGAGGTGGAAAAAAATATATCAAGCTCATGGCAACCAAAAAAGGAGAAGTTTCAATATTAATTTCTGATAAAATAGACTTCAAGGTGAAAAATACCATAAGAGACAAAAATAAATAAATAAATAAAAAACCAAACTCGCTGCTATTGAGTTGATTCGACTCATAATGACCACTCCTTTAGTTTCTGAGGTGTTATCTCTATGGAAATAGATTGCCTAGTCTTCTTTCTGAGGAGTGGCTGGTGGGTTTGAACCATCAGCGTTCTGTTTAGCAGTCAAATGCTTTAGGCACTACACTAGCAGAGATTCCGTAAGGGACAAAGAAGGACATTATATGAGGCTAGAAGGGTTAATTGACCAAGAAGACATTACCATAATAAATATCTATTCACTCAGTGAAAGAGCTCCAAAATACATAAAGCAAATATTAACTGAATTGAAAGGAAAAATAGATAACTCTACAATAGTCATGGGAGACTTTAACACACCACTTTCAAGAAGGGACATAACAACTAGGAAAAAAAAAAAAAAACTGAACAAAGACACAGCAGAACTCAATAACACAGTCAACCAATTTGACCTCATAGACATACACATACAGAGCACTCCACCTAACAGAACACAACACACATTCTTCCCCAGTGCACATGGATCATTCTCCAGAATAGACCACATGTTAGGACACAAAACATGCCTTGATTAATTCAGAAACAGAAACACTACAAAGTATCTTCTTGTATCACAATGCTATAAATTTAGAAGTCAATCATAAGAAGATCAAGGAAAAAATATCAAATATGTGGAAATTGAATAATATACTGTTCAAAAACTACTGGGTAACAGAAGAAATAAAATGTGAAAAAAAAAAAATTCATAGAAACAAATGAGAATGAAGATACAACTTGCCAAAACCTTTGGGACACAACAAAAGCAGTACTCATAGATCAATTTTAGCAATGAATGCACGCAATAAAATAGAGAAAAGAATCAAAATCAACATTTTAACTCAACAACTCCAACAATTAGAAAAACAGCAACAAAACAAATCTACAGTATCGAGAAGAAAGGACATAATAAAGATCAGAGATGAAATAACTGAAACAGAAAACAGAAAAACAAAAGAAAATTAACAAAACAAGAAGCTGATTCTTTGAAAAGATTAGCAAAATTGATGAACCACTGGCAAATTTCACAAAGAAAAAGAAAGAGAAGATGCAAATAACACAAATAATAAACAAAAAGGGTGACATCACAACAAAACCAACTGAAATAAAAAAGATAATAAAAGAAGAATGTTATGAAGAACGGTACCCCAACAGATTCACGAACCTAGAAGAGATGAACAAGTTTCTAGAAACACAAGACCTACCTGTACTATCCCAGTCGGAGACAATATACTCGAACAGACCCATAACAAAAGAAGAAATTGAGCAGGTTATATATATATTAAAAAAAAAAAAAAAAAAAATCCTGGCCCAAACGGCTTCACTGGAGAATTCTATCAAATGTTCAGGGATGACCTGACACCTATACTACTCAAACTATTCCAGAACATAGAAAAAGATGGAACACTCCAAAATTCATTCTCTAAAGGGAGCATGACACTGATACCAAAACCAGGGAAAGACACTACTAAAGGAAAACTACAGACCAATATCCCTTGTGAACATAGATGCAAAAATCTTCAACAAAATCCTGGTCAGTAGAATCCAACAATGTATCAAAAAAATAATACATCATGACCAAGTAGGATTCATACCAGTTATGCAAGGATGGTTCAGCATCAGAAAAACAATCAATGTACTCCACCACTTAAACAAAACAAAAGTAAAGAACCATGTGATGTCAGTCAATGCAGAAAAGGCATTCAATAAAATCTGACACCCATTCCTGATCAAAACTCTCAGCAAAACAGGAATAAAAGGGAAAAGTCCTCAACACGGTAAACAGCATATGCACAAAACCAACAGCCAACCTTACTGTTAATGGAGAAAGACTCAAATCATTTCCCTCATGAATGTGAATCAGATAAAGATACCCTCTATCATCACTTCCATTTAACATTGTATTGGAGGTCCTAGCCAGGGCAATAAGGCAAGAAAAAGAAATAAAAAACATCTAAATTGGCAAAGAAGAAGTAAAGCTATTTTTGTTTGAGGATGACATGATCCTATACATAGAACCCAAGAGACTTAGCAAAAATATTACTGGAACTAATAGAAAGGTTCAGCAAAGTGGCAGGGTACAAGGTCAACATACATAAATCAGTTGGATTCCTCTACATTAACAAAGAGTCCTCTAAAAAGGAAATAAGGAAAAAAAAATACCATTTATAATACCTACAGAAAAGATAAAATATGTAGGAATAAATCTTACCAGAGATATAAAAGACTTATGCAACTACAAAGGATCTATATGAGTGGAAGAACATGCCTTGTTCATGGATAGGAAGATAGAATATTGTGAAAATGTCATAATACCAAAAGCAATCTACACATTCAATTCAATGCCAATCCAGATTCCATCAACACTTTTTTTAAGGACATGGCAAAACTGATAATTAAATTCATATGGAAAGGAAAGAGACGAGACCTTGGATAAGCAAAACAGTGCTGAAAAAGAGAAACAAAGTAGGAGGTCTTATACTCCCAGATCTCAAAACCTACTATACAGTCACAATAGTTAAAAGAGCATGATATTGGTACAATGATAGATAGAACAATGGAACAGAATCAAAAACCCAGAAATTGCCCCATACATCTATGGACAGCTGATTTTTGACAAAGGGCCAAAACCCATTAAATGGTGGAGCAATGCCTCTTAAACAAATGGTGCTGGCAAAATTGGATACACTTGTAGAAAAATGAAACAAGACCCATACCTCACCCCATACACAAAAAAAAACAAACTAAAGTTGGATCAAAGACTTAAATGTAAAACCCAAAACTATAAAATTCATCAAAGATAAAATAGGGGAAAATGTAAGGGCCCTAATCTAAGGCATAAGTAGACAATCAAGCATAACCCAAAATGCACAGGTAGCAGAAGAGAAGCTAGATAACTGGGACCTTTTAAAAATTAATTTCTTATGTTCATTGAAAGACTTTTCTCCAAAAGGGTAAAGAGAGAACCTACAGATTGGGAAAAATATATGTGGCTATGGTTCTGGTAGCATAGTGCCTAAGGCACTTGACTGCTAACCAGAAGGCTGGCGGTTCAAACCCACCAGTCACTCCTTGGAAGGAAGGTTGGGCATTCCTACTTCCATAGTGATACTGCCTCGGAAACCCAAGGAGGGGTCGCTATGAGTTGGGGCTGACTCGATGGCAAATAACAACAACAACAAATGATATATCGGACAAAGGCCTTGTCTCAAAATTTTATAGAAAACATCAACACCTCAACATCAAAAACACAAACAACATGATTCATAAATGGGCAAGGGACATGAACAGATGCTTCACTAAAAAAGATACACTGGTGGCCAAAAAACACACAAGGCAAAACTCACTGTCATTAACCATTAGAGAGATGCAAATCAAAACAACAATGAGATATCATCTCACCTCAGCAATAATAGCAAAGTTCAACAAGACAGAAAATAACAAATGCTATTGAGGTTGTGGAGAAATTGGAACTATCATACATTGCTGGTGGGACTGCAAAATGGTACAACCATTGTGGAAAATGGTACAACCGTTGTGGAAAATGGTATGGTGTTTCCTTAAAAAACTGAAAATAGAAATACCATTTGATCCAACAATTCCATTACTAAGAATATATCTTAAAGAGGTGAGAGATAGGACATGAACAGACACACACATATATATATATATATATACACACACACACCCATGCTCATTGCAGCACAATTCACTCTAGCAAAGAGAAGTAAACAACCTAAATGTCCATCAACAGATGAATGGATAACCAAATTAATGTACATTCATACAATGGAATACTATGCAACATTAAACAATAATGAAGAATACACAGATCATCTCACAATGTGGATGAATTTGGAGAACATTATGCTGAGTGAAACAAGTGAATCACAGAAGGACAAATATTGTATGAGCCCATTGTTTAAAAAGTCAAGCAAGGAAAGGTTTACTCAGGGAAGGAAATTCACTTTGTTGGTTACCAGGGATAGGAGGGAAGGAGAAGGAAAATTTTAGACTAGTTGGGAGTTCTGTGTTGATTAGGGTGAGGGGAGGGATGGTATGGAAAGAGTATATGACCAGCATGATGTCATCAGGGAAAGGAAGGACACTAAAACGTACTCATAAGATGTGGACAACAGAGGCAAAAGTTGTATATGCACTGCATTACCACTGGCACCAAACACCAGGCTACACATAAATACATAGACAAGCAAGAAGATCAGGTGGGGATAGGAGAACAGGAATATAGCCTAGAGCAAGGATAGATTTGGCTGAAGATAATCTTACATATGCACTGTGCTAAAAAATTAGCCAGATATATTGCAGAAGCAACAGAAGGCAGAGTTGGAGTAACTTCTCAAAGACAGCCAAACACCTTGAGAGAGAGAATCACTGGGCCTGCTGACTGGGGACTGTAGTCTCGGGGGACATCATGCTCAACTGGCACAACATAGTACATAAAAATCTTGATCTACAATCCACTTTAGTGAGTAGTGACCGAGGTTTTAAAAGCTTTGAGCAGCCATCTAAGATGAAACTACTTGTCTGCTCTCATCTGAATCAAAGAAGGATGAAAAAAATCAAAGCCATCTGAAAACAACAATTAGTCCAAGGATAAAGTGGACCACAAGGAACTCAGCCTTCATGACCCTGAGACCAGAAGTACTAGATCCTGCCTGGCTACCAATGCCAGTCACTTAGAAAGGGATCAAAACTGAAGATACTGGATATAGTGGAAGGAAAAATATGGGAAAAAATTCAAAAACAAATAAATGACCATAATTACTGGTCAGATAAAGACTGGTGGAACTGCTGAGGCTATAGTCCCTAGTTATCCTTTGAGCCAAGAAATGGACTTACTTCCATGGCTCGGTCTCAGCTCAACAATAGAAAGACCTACATGAAGAACATCTACCCTAGGTGATGCACTCACCTACTCTAGGGTGATGCACCCCTTAGATCGATCAGCTATGAAACACCAGAGGGGCAGCACTCACATAGAGGGAAAGCTGGGCAGACAGGAATGCATAGTTAAAAGGGGCACAGGGAGGGAGTAGTCACAGGGAGGAAAAAGAAGGAGAGATTTTTATGGTTGGGGAAATAATTGGGGCTGTGAAATCAAATGTGCATGAAGAATTGAATATAAATCAAATTTGCTTTGTAAATTTGCACCCAAAGTACAATTGAAAAAAAAAAAATTAATAAAGTTAGTTGACACTTCTAATATGATCTATGTTTTATCTATGTTTGAATATTTGCCTGTTAATTATTATTAATTAATTAATTACTTATATGTAAATATTCACTATCCATACTGGCCAAAAACATTAAACAAAAAAAGAAGAAAGAAAGCAAAATATCATACAGCTTATTGTTAAAGAAAAGAATGTTCTTCAGTTGTCTTTTCTCTCATAGGAATTATAATCCACACCTGGGAGCACTTGGTAATACTAATATTATGATAACTCAACCACTAATGGGCTGTGGAGCTTCAGGAGCCTAAGGAGGGAAGTGTTTTTGTCCTTTAGAGATGAAACACAGCAAGATGCTGTCAGGAAGAAAGTGGAACACTTTGCCCTTGAAGACGTTTTTAGAAACCTTATATTCTAGAAGTACTATCTTCTAGCTAAATTTTCTGAGGAACAATAAAATAAGTGGTGTTAGAAGCACATGTTTACAAAAATAGTTGTGATTTTCAATCAGATTAGTTAACATATTTTTCTTCACTTTAACTCTTTCTACTAAAAACTTAACTTTTATTTCTAATTCTGATATTCCTTACAGCTGAGAAAGGCAGACATTCATACATGCCTAAAACAGCCAATGTCCTGTTTTGTCTGTGACCAATTAAATGGCACAGTGTCAATGAGGACAAAGGATCTGGTCCGCCCACACCTATTTACTGAAAGCCTGATATTCTCAAGGCATCGTTATAAGTATCACAGATGCAGAATAACTCAGGGCCTTATAATTTCACTGAATAGAAAATAAAAACAAATTCATAGAATGCAGTAATAGTAATTTAGTAATAACCAGGGTTAGTTGTAAGTGACTACAGAGCCTATAGTAGTAGAGGCATCTTGCCAGTGGATAAGCTCTTGAGGTGGCCCATGGAGAAGGAGGTCAATGTTTGGTGGGGACTGAGGGTAAGTGAAGTCTAATAGATTGTGGAGAGAGGTAAAGAGCTAGTGACACCAAGAAGGGTAGAGTAATGTTGTAGTTAAGGTTGTTATCAACTTGGCTGGATCCGGTTAAGTGGTTGAGCAGCTAGATGTAGTTATTTCCCATGGTGAGGTTGGCAATCAGTTCCATGGTGGAATCTCTTGGAGCATCTGAGTATCCCTGAAGCATCTGAGTAGCTGCTTTAAGGATGTGGTCTGCTTTCAGTATATAAGAAGCAACTTTGAGGAAGGTCTCCAGCTTCTTGGCATGTTTGAACCCTGCATGTAGTCAAGTCATTGTTCAGCAGCCTGCCGTGCCCTGCTGATCTTGGGTCTTCTTCTGCACTTGAATTAGTGGCCTGCCGTGTTGTTTGGTAACATTGAGACTGTGCCTTTTTACTTGTTGACCTTGGGTTTGTCAGCCTCAGCAGCCAGCAGCTGTCTGAATGAAGAGAAGCTTTCAGCTTCAGTGGGCTGGGAGCAGGAGGCAGAGCTGAAGCCTAAGTTTGAGGGGATTTCACCTAGTCCCTAGAGGCTGGCACTTTGAACTCAGACTTAAAACCTTCAAACTGTAAGAGAATAAACTGCTGTTTTCTCAAACCACACATTTGTGGTATATTCCTGTCAGAGTGGCACTAGATAACCAAAACAGGTAGGGAGCCAATAGGACATAGGAAAGATGGTGAGGAGCTGTGAGTATAGTTATTTTAAGTCTCTTCTGGGCTAAATCAGCTCCCATAGTGCTGGGTTGAGCCTATGGAATGCTGTTATTCATGATTTTCCTAGTTGTGGATATGACATTGCTCTTTCCTATGAAATGATATCCATAATAAATCTCAGCCAGGGACTCACCCTCAGTAGATTCCTGAAACACTCTTTTCCTCTGACTTCTGCAATACCAGGCATTGATCATTAAAATGAAAACCCATGTTGTCCATTCTTTGGCAGGGCTGTCCTTTATCCTTATAATACAGCAAGAATCAAATAGGAGCTCTGGTGCCCTTCTCAACTTCCTTTGATGACTCCTCTTTGCCTACTCTTAGATATGGGTGTTTCTTACTCTTGGTCCTTCCTTCTTATTCTACTTAATGTACATACTTCTCTAGGTGGCATCATTAACATCTATGCCATCAGTTACCAACCTTATCTTGGAGATTCCAAATATAGCAATCCCTTCTGAGCTCAAGAGTTGAATACATCCACCTGCTTACTGTATACTTTTGTTTAGATGTCTTGTAGTTGACATATCACTTACTGAAGCAGCAGTCTTCAAATGCCTCTTTGCCAAAACTGCTCTCAAGGAATAGCACCACTATGCAAGGATAGGCTAATAAGGAGTCTTCATCCTTATCCCTTTTTCTTCCCTGCTGTCACAATCAATAAATCCCATGAACACTATGTTCTAAATATTTCTTACATCGGAATGCCTTTCTGCCCCCTCATCACTATTATCTTCTTTCTGGGACAGATCATTTGAGTTTTCTCACATAACTCCTACCTGACTCCCTGCCACTAGTTTTATTTTTTCCAGTTGCTTCTTCTTCTGGTGTCAGCAAATGTCAACTCTATGTAAAAACAAACCTTATCAGGCCACTTTGTGTTTCACGTTTTCAGTGCCTTCCCATTGTTCTCAGCGAAAAGTCCAGACTTGGCTCAAATGATTGTTGCCTTCAACTTCTCATCCATTGATCTCCCTACCACAGTCTACCTCATATTGCACAAACCAGCCACCCATGGATAGTGAGCCACCTTCAACTTTTGAACCCTTTGGTTCCCTATAGCAGAGACATTGTACATACATTTTCTAACCTTGACATCCTTCAATCCATTTGGGGCAATGGGGAAAACTTTCTGGATGTCCTAGACTGCGTTCCTTATTACTGCTTGTGCTAACCATGACCTGACTTATGGCACTGAAGTTGCCTTGGCAGCATTGGTGGCCCAATTATCTATTTCACCTGTGAGATCATAGTTATGTAAAGGCAGATACGAATATGTTTTGTTTTTATCTATTTGTCTGCTAATCAAAAGGTCAGCAATTCAAATCCACTAGCTGCTCTATGGAAGGAAGATAGGGTGATGTACTTTTGTAAAGACTTATAGCCTTGGAAACCCAATGGGGGTCATTATGAATCAGAATTGACTTGATGGCAGTGAGTTTGGTCTGGTTTTTGGTATGTTTGCCAGGTGAAGAGGACTTTAGAAGGGTAAATTAGAGTCTGAATTTGAATCTAGGTTAATTTCACACACACACACACACACACAATTTTATTTTTCTTTACACCTGCTAAAAGCACATGGAGGTGGCATCTTCTGACCTCCTCCAATCTCATGAGGGGGGAACAGAATCACCATCAGTAGCTGAAGGTTTATTCCTAAGAGGCCAGGCATACTACCACCCTCCAATCTTTTTTACTAACTCTGACACCAGCCATACCTCCCACTCACTACTTCTCTTCTGGGTTCAATAATTCGTTGCAATGGCCACACAGAACTCACAGACAATACTCATGATTATGGTGTTTATTAGGGAAGTAACAGGCTACAATTCAGGTTCAAAAACATGCTCAGGATACAGTTCTTCTATCAGGACAGTTTCCTCTCTGCTGTGTCGTCAGACATGCCTTTCTGGCCTTTGGCCTCTTGGCCTGGCCTCTGCCCTAATTTGGGAAGTGTTCCAAAGCTATTTTAGCTTTGCTGATATGTACACCTAGATGCACCCCACTCCATCAGCAAATCTCCTGGTCAAGGGCATTCTGTTTTCTTGCTCTGTGGGGCAGGTACTCCTGTTGCTCTGCCCCATGCCTCTTGGTTCCACTGAGACTGTCTTTCTGCTGCATATCTCTCTCTGCCAGGACATCTCTCTTTCATAGGCATCTCTGCTAAGAAGATCTGGTGCAGGGATCTCAGATCCAAGGATGCACTGTACTTCACTTCCAGCTTTTCTCTCTTGATGGCAGTGAGATCTCCCTCTCTGTCTCTGTTGTTGTTAGGTGCCATTGAGTCGTCTCCAACTCATAGGGACCCTATGTACAGCACAATGAAACACTGCCTGGTCCTGTGCCAGCCCCACTATCCTTGCTATATCTGAGTTCATCACTGCAGTCACTGTGTCAGTCCATCTTGTTGAGGGAGGGCCTTCCCCTTCTTCGTTGATCCTCTACTTTACCAAGCATGATATCCTTCTTCAGGGAATGCTCCCTTCTGACAACATGACCAAAGTAGATGAGGCAAAGTCTGGCCATTCTTGCTTCCAAGGAGCATTCAGGCTACACTTCTTCCAGGACAGATTTGTTAGTTCTTTTAGCAGTCCTTGGTACTTTCAGCATTCTTTGCCAACACCACAACTCAAAAACCAGGCTCTATCAGACCAGCAAAACTTGTCCTTTTTTTTTTTTTTTTAATGACTTTGAGTTTTGTTCCACATTTTTCTCCCACTCTATCCAGGATCTCATACATAGATCCACTTCTGAGTGGTTGACAGTGGTAGCCAGGCATCATCTAGTTCTTCTGGTCTCATAGATGTATAGGCTGAGGATCCCATGGTGTATCAGGCTCTTGGATTAATTTTTTCCTGTGTCTTTGGTTTTCTTCATTCTTCTTTGCTCTCAGTCAGAAGAGACCCATCACTGCATCTAGATGTCTGCTTACAAGCTTTTAAGAGCCCATTGCTACTGACCATGGCAGAGTTTTTAGGGAGATAAAACTAGCCTTCAACCTCTGGAGCAATACCACCCAATGTAAATATGTTGTTCTTAGGTGTCATTGAGTCAACTCACAGAGGCCCTATGTACAACAGAAGAAAACACTGCCCAGTTCTGTGGAAGCCTCATAATGCTTGCTATACCTGAGCCCATCGTTGCAGCCACTGTGCCAATCCATCTTGTTGAGGGCCTTCCCCTTTTTTGTTGGTCCTCCACTTTACCAAGCATGATATCCTTCTCCAGAGAATCATTGCTTCTGACAACATGACCAAAGTAGGTGAGATGAACCACTGAGACTATGGCCCTAGCTGCCCTTCAGATTTGGAATTGAACCCACTCTTGTGGCTTCCAGCCAAACAAAAGACAGGTATGTGAGCTGAACATTTATATAAGGTAGATACAATTACTGGAGAGATCAATCATGGGAGAATAGAAGGGCAGTGAATGCACAGGGAGACAGCTGGGGGGACAGGAGTGCATGGGAGGGAAGGACACAGGGAAGAGGTAACTATGGGGAGGAAGTGGGAAGGGAGCTTTTGCATTGTGGGAAATTGCTATCAGTGTCATAAGACAAAGTGTATGTGAGCTGCTGTATGGAAAGTGACTTTACTCTGTAAACTTTCACCCAAATCACAATAAAATTTTTTTTTACAAAATCATCTGTATAAGACCAAGTGGTCAAAAATTTCTCTAAAGCAAAGATGAGAATGAAAGAGGGCAAGAACATTAGAGAATAGTGCAGCCAGAATGAATTTATTGTGAGTGATGACACATTGTGAAAAATGTCACCAATATCACTAAATAATTTGTGTAGAAATTATTAAATGGGAACCTAAATTTCTGTGTACACTTTCACCTTAAACACAAAAAATTATTATTTAAAAACAATAATAAATAAATAAATGCCATGCTAAGTAAAAATAAAATAAAAAAAACTCTGCCCTGGAAAGTTTGGTTTAAGAACTTTATATTTAGGGTATTATTTGTAATTTCAGCAAGGGTATGTGACCCAAAGCTTATTTATTTATTTTCTTTTGGAAATTTTTATTGTACCTTGGGTGAAAGTTTACAGAGCAAACTAGTTTTCCATTGAACAATTTGTATACATTTTGTTTGGTGACAAACAAAATGGTTTGTTTGTCACTGGTTGCAATCCTTTCAATGTAACAACACTCTTCCCACTTCCTACCTGGGTTCCTATTTCCATTCATCCTTTCCTGACCCTTCCCGCTCTCTGAGTTTTGTTTTTGGGTCAGTGCTGCCCTTTTGCCCAATATGGTTGATTGTTCTGAGGAGTACCTTTCTCCATGGTGTTATTATTCCCTGTATAGGACCATCGTTTGACTGAACGTCAGGAGTAGGCTTGAAGGTATCTAAGGGCTACAGTATCAGCGGTTTTAACAGCCTCTATCAGATCAGTGAGTTTGGTCTTTTTTTAAATGACTTTGAATGTTGTTCTACATTTTTTCCTTCCCTTTCTGTCCAACATCTTTTATTGTGATCCCTTTCAGAGCACTATGCAGTGATAGCCTGACACCATTCATCTCTGGGTGGTGAAGGCTGTGATTCATGTGATCCATTGGTTCTTTGGACTAATTGTTTCCTTGTGTCTGATTTTCTTCACTCTTCTTTGCTCTAGATGAGGAGAGACCAATTGTTGCATCTTAAATGGTCATTTGCAAGATATTAAGACCCTAGTTTTGAGTCACTGAAATAAGAACATTGTCTTTGTGGATATTGTTATGCCACAATAACAATATTGTAACTTTGTGGATATAGTTACCCCTTGAGATTGTGGTCTTAATTCCACAAGTCCTTTGACTGATTCCTTCAGGATATTTGGTTATGGCTAAGAAGTTTTTGGAATTTGCCCCCTATTTACACTATCCTTGGATATATTTACTGCATATACAAATTCATATGTAGAAATATATTCAGCTAAACCTATATTATATAGGTATATGGCCATTCACCTTTCTACATCTGTTCAGTTTGTATATCTACTTATGTATCTAATTGTAGATTTTTTTTTATTACTATTAGTCCATGATTGTGTGTATAATAGTGTTTATTTTCTTTCACTCTTGTGCACCACCCAGTGATTTTCTTTGCCATTGTTCATGTGCTGAACTCTTCTTTATTGTATTTTTTATCTTTCTTCACACTTGTTACTACCTATCTACTCTTTAGTTAGTGGTTTACTCTCCCTTACCCTCCAGTCACTGGTAACCATCAAAGTATGTTTCTTTCTGTGTGAAAACCTTTTCTTAACTTTTTATAATAGTAATCTCATACAATGATTATCCTTTTGTGATTGACTAATTTCACTCAGCATAATGTCCTCCAGGTTCATCCATGTCAGGAAGTGTGCAAAAATGGCAAGGAGACCACATGTTCTGACCTCCTCTAATCTCACAAGAGGAAGACAGCAGTAACCCAAGGCCTATTACTGCATGCCAAACATGCTGCCTCCCTCCAGCCCTTTCACCAACTGTTCCTCCCAAAGCACCCACCACCTCTCTTCTGGGTTCGATAATTCGCTGCAGTGGCCACAAAGAACTCACAGATTACAGGGTTTATTAGGGAAGCACCAGGCTACAACTCAAGTTCAGGAAGAACGCTCAGTCTCTCTCCCAGCCCACTGTCCCTCAGCCAAAAGTCTCTCACAGTCTCTTTCCCAGCAGTGCTGGTCCCACGGTGTCTCACTCAGCAATGC